>NC_138733.1:9901751-10004406 GCF_965113295.1 Leuciscus leuciscus | reverse complement strand
TGGCAGGAAAGATCTGATCTCCTGTCTGCTGACACGCTGACCTTTGAGCCAGTGCGTGAACACATTTTCACCACACGTTAAATTAAACTGAATGACACTAAATGGAACTGTGCTAAGAAATGCACTCGGGTGCATCGCTAGTTTTAGGTGTATTTCTGGTTTTCTTTTCTGTGTGGTGGATGAGAAACAGCTTCATTTAATTTAGTCGATGTTTCCGAACACCCTGAAACCCTTTGAGGTGTATTTCAAGCCCGTCCGGGTAATGTTGGTCAAACACGTGCTTGCTTTGTGACAGAATTACCTGTTGCTGTCTTCATCTGATACACAAGCACCAGCTACAGTAGCGATTTTGGGGTTTTGGCTCAGTGTTGGATGACCGTGTCCCTGTGAGGCCTCCGTTTAATCCAGCCTGACTCCCTTTCCTCAGTGAAAAGCAGCTTTGAGAAAGTGAGAGTCCCGCTCGCACACGTGAGTCAGCGCTACTGAATCAGACACAGGGAGTCACCGGGAGAACAAGGCCAGAGATACTCCCAGAGAGTCAAACTCTGAAACATATTTTGGGACAACTTGGAGACTGCGTCTCACACAAAAAGTCTTTATATGAAGGTGAAGTTTGTAATTGTTGAATTGTGTTCTTATACTCCCCACTTTCATATGCAGACAACTGTAAGCTAGCCATTAGTTGTTCAATACACCTGAAAAGCTGTCATAAAACATCCCTCTCTTCTTGTTTTCCCTGACCAGCCCGACTCAGAAACATGGACTAAACCAGTGTAAGTTTGGAGTGAGACTGACCGACCATTAGCAGATAGGTGTCCTTATTTTCTGTTTGTGGCACAAAAAATAGACTTTACATTAGAGTAGCATGATTTGAAAAATATTGCAATTAGGGGTGTGCGATGTTCACACAAAAAAAAAGATATATAGATATTTTGGGGGATTTTTCTTCAATATAAAGAGATTCATTAATAAGTGAGTCATTGAATCATTCACGCAACCGATTTGTTCATTCAGTAACGAAACACCTTTGTTTGGAACTATTGTCTTTGGCAAAATTGAGCAAAAACAGGCAATACTGTGTCTAAAATGTGAGTCACTTAATATTAACTTGCATGAAATCAATATTATATTTGTAATCATGCTGATTATTGGGGAGAAATTGATTAACTATATTAAATGATATAAATATAAAAGACATACTGAGCTATTTTTGCCCCCTCATCTTGAATATTGAGGGACATACTTGATAATCTCAGATCGAACATCGTTATAGCGACAATCGCGATATTATCGTTATTATGATAAACACGATATTATACAATTTTAAAACGTTTTTTTCATTCTTCTGATTTTTTGTTGGCCAAAAATGTATGATTTATCAATATTTGAACATGTATTTATTTATTCATTTATTTAAATTGCAGCCTTTGCGATTTGATAATCACACGGCATATCACGAATTATTTTTATTAATTTTTTTTCCCCACTTCACTTCACTCAGAGTCGACTGTGACTGTCAACAGCGCTGATGTTTGTCAGTCTCTTAGTAAATATTTCCCATCAAATATCCTCTGACTTGCTGATGTTGACTGTTAGTGTCCTTATTAGTTACAGTGTGACCTTTTGCCAAATTCCTGCTGGTCCGGCACTGCTTCGGGAGGATGAGGCAGGAATTTGAAGCGTGCTCAGTTTGGTGACCTTTCTTGGCCACGTTTGACTTTTCTCACTCAAACTGTTGATACACAAACCTTGAGTGTCACCAGAATCTCCAGAGCTGAACCATCATTTCTCTGAGTTATTTCTAAATGTTTGTGTGATAGATGGGAATGCGTGGACGGGACGGTTGAAGAAGTGAAGAACCTCTTAAAGTCTCGAAGCACAACCTCATCAGTGTGTGTGGTTTCTGAAGCATTAGTTCGGTTGCTTTGAGTTGTTCTCGGACTTAATTTCCGAGTCCTCTACTTCCCGTCTCTCTGTGCTCAATGACGGCTGTAAAGCTCATTTCCTTTGAGCCGAGGGATGTTTTCTTGACGGGACCTTCTTTCCGTCCCTCACCTCCTCCATCTTTGAGTTAAAGGGAGAGTTCACCCAAAAATGAGCAAGTTTGCATGATTAATGTGCGAGTCATTGTGAGGGCAGCAGTCGAGACGGAATAAAAAGTAACAACCAAGAGTGACATCATAGCTTCAGCCTTAAAGGGACAGTACACCCCAACATTTTTTATTCCGTAATCAATTACTCACCCTGATTTCGTTCCATGCCTGTATGATTTCTTTCTTATTTCTTAAGATATTTTAAAAAGAAGAACAGGCATGAGATCAGCATTTCATTTTTGGGTGTACTGTCCCTTTAAGGCTGAATGCTATGATGTCACTCTTGCTTGTTACTTTTTATTCCATCTGCCCTCTCAATGACTCGCACGTTAATCACGCAAACTGTTTCGGCATGAAGTTTTGATCGCTTGTGCAATTTGTTTGTCTTGTTCAATTTCTTTCCTCTTTCTAGCTCAAAGGTCGTCCGCTGCATCTTTCTAATCACTGAGGTTAGATTGATTTATTATACGCGTGTGGGCTGAGGAAACATTTCCTGTGTCACATCCTGCAGTGATAAAGCTCAGCACGTATTTCTTTAAACGGGGATGTTTGTGTGTGAAGGTGTGAATTCATCTTCAAGTTGTTTTAAACTCTAGAACTGTGCAATTACACACAGAACTGTACAATATCATTGTTTTTTTAAAAAGCTCTATAATTGTATTCTCTTCAAAATAACAATAATCTTATAATAAATATAATAATTTTATTATATATTTTAGGTAATTAATATTTTTGAATGTTATTTTTAGTAATACTTTAATACTTGAAAACTTGAAAATGTTGTGTATATTTAAAACGACAAACACAATTTCAAGATGGTTATTTTATTATCCTTATTGTAATATATATTTTTAGTTGTTATATTATTATTTTATTAGTCTATTATTTAGTAATTTGATTTTATTCGGTTTTTTTTCAGTTTTTTATGAATATTTTAGAATGTTAGTTTTAGTAATTTTAATTAAAAAATTTTTACATGTGCACATGTTACAAAATTACATTTCAACTTTTTTTTTTTTTTTTTTTTTTTTTTTCGTTAAATTTTCACTCAACGTAAAAACGATTATTTTGTCTGTCCCGGTGTGTCATCTTAAAATGCAATGCTCAGCATGAAGTGACAGAACAGTCACAGATGTTCGTCTGATTGTGCGCACAAACCAGCAATTAGAAAAAATAATTGTTGGTTTGTGCGCTTATGCTGACAGATGACTTTGTCTTTGACTGTTGTCTCGCTTCTCGCTGAGTGAGCGTATCTTGTGTTTTCAAGATGACACATCAAGTTAAAAATAGTTTGGTATTCCCTGTTGCATTTTAAGATCAGCTAGCCGTTGTGCACCTGACACACTGAACTGGATCCTCAGCTGATGTGTGGAGTATCTGCCCTTGAGAAGACATGCGGATGCACCACAATCTTTACATTTTCTCTCGTCTCTTCACTTTCAGCTTCACGTACAAACACACTTCATTAGTTTGGACAGCCGTTCTCTCAGTGCAGCGTAACATGCGTGTCTGGCATTCCTAAAATCACTCTCGTGCGATGGTGGGATGACTTCCATTCCTGTGCGAACTCTCTCTGGGTCAGGCACTCCTCTCTCCAGCATTCTTCCATCTGTTCTTTCTGTCGTTTTGTGTTGGTGTTTGTTTCACAGATGTTCCAAAGCAAGGCCCGTTTCTAGATGTGGACTTCTGATCTGATGAATGATTGAAACCTACTTAACACACAGTACTCAAACACAAACAGGTTTATTAATGCCATTTAACCAGATATGTTGTTGTTGAGATATCCAGTTAAGTTGATTAAGGCGAGACGCTACAGGTGAATAGGGTAACATTTTTAAATTAATAGATATCACCATGAAACTTCCTCAGTTTATTTACTTACACAAGTATATAAAAAAAAAAGTATTGCAAGTTTTTTAAATGCGTTTAATTATGCAAATTAGGCATTATCTCATTAAATATGTGCGATTTTGCATATATATTTGGTAGATAGATCTGAACATATGATAAAGCCAGGTGCAAAATTATTTTTTCATTTTGTTTACACACAAGATGAAGAAAAAATTTCAGAGGGATTTCAGGATATATGCTTTCATTACTTAGTCCTAGGGAATCAAAATATACTGTCCATAGCCTTAAAAAAAAAACTATTTTCGCCATTTAAATTTTTTCATTTTTTTATTCAAATGTCACATAAATCAGGCCAGGAATGATTTATTAACAAATCCCTCTGAACATATCTTCAGAATGCTGCTAAGTGTATAACTGGAAAGTTTGGTGTACATAGGCTGAGATGTTTGTACTGGAGAATGACAAAAAAATTATTTTGAGAAAACGGCATTTAAAGATTTAAAAACTCTAAATGAGATTTCGTCGTTAGCTTTAAATCCCCCTTTGGACATTCACGATTGGTTACTGATAGGAAATGCCCATATTTGGGTTAGATAGAGTTGTGCAGGAGACTCGAGCTTTACAACGATACCGGTCCTGACAGACTTCAGTAAACAGACGTTAACTCGGCATGTCGTGTTGGAATGAGAACTTCTTGGTAAATTCGGGAGAAACTTAATGTCGCAAGTAAACAAAATGTAATAAAACAAACATCTTAAAGGTATAGCGGAGGATCTTTCCAAATTTTAGATAAGACCCGCCCTCTCCACTTTTTGAAAAGTTTGATTGATTCACCAGAATGATTGACAATTAGGAGGACCAATAGTTTAGACTACCCACCAGGAAGTAAAACATCCTCCGCTATACCTTTAATGAATATTTTTCAACGTTTTCTTTTTAGCAGCTTGAAAGAACATATATTGAAGGAGTAAACTAGCCCAAAATCTCAAAACTGAACACCGCATCAATGTTTTTGCCTTAAACTGATATTTTGTTAAACAAAATAAACTAAAGTTTAGTGAAATTGCTTAATTTACTTCAAACTGTTACACCATCATGACAATAAAATTTTTTGGTAACACTTTAGTGTAGTGTCCAGTTGAAATGTATCTCGCATATCTAGAATCGTCTGCGTTCACATGCTTGCGTGGAGTACGGTTCAGGCTTACAAGTGACGTACTGCAGGTATGCTTCCAGGGTTATTGTGATTTATGTAGTTCAGAGTCGAAGCACTCAAGGAATTCTAGGCAGCGGAAAGGTCAAAGTTTAATATTGGGCCAAACGGGTGTTATCAACAAAAGAGAAGCTTTAGTTTAAGGGCTTCCAGTGGCTTTCTGTCAAAATACAAGTTTGATGGTCAAAATTCTGACCAAATTGTGCAGGCCTACAGTAATAATAAAGTATTTAGTAGTAGTTATTATTAATATCTATTAATGTTTTCTAGACATATTGTTAAATACTTTTTTTTTTTTTTTTTTTTACAGTGAAATTGATCATTAATAATTCATATAGTTTTTTACATTTTTATGTAGCAATAATAATAATAATAATACATTTTGTCCGATACCGATAACCAAAAATTCTTTATATCTGAAAGCCGATAACCGATAAATTGGCCGATAAATTTAAATCCAAATTTTTATATAATTTTTTTGCCTGATAACAAAAACAAAAGTCTCTCCATTAGAAGCCATGTCCCAAACACACAATTATAATGTTCTCATAATAATTTTTTGTAGCCGATATGACAGACTTGCACTGCACATGTTGCACTGAACTGTATTTTCCTTTTTGAAGTTATTTCAATCATATTTTAAGCAATTCAAAACCATCATGTTGAACAGTGCGCATCTGAAGTGTCTCAGCTGAAGGAAATAATCCATTATTTATCAGCTTTAATATATCGGCCAAATTTTCTTATCAGGCCGATAACGATAACATCAGAAATGAACATATATCGGCCGATACCAATAATGTGGCCCATATATCATGCATCCATAATAGTAATAATAATAATACTAATAATGGCCAAAGTGTGCAGTCCTACAAACAACTACAGTCAACTTCGAATTTTTTAAATCGCAGTCACAATATTTGTCAGAGAAATCACAATTGTAGTTTTTCCCTGTAGAATCAGTGCTTGCGTGGATGAAGTCAAGTCTCTATGAATGAATCCCAGCGTTTGGCTGTTTTTAACGGATGGTCCCGGGCCGCGGCGAGGGTTAATGTTCCTGCCGTCTGGAGGAGGAACCCGAGCCGTTCAGACACCGCTAGCACTCGCACAAAGACAGGAAGTGCTATAAATAAATCAACAAATAAACATGGCATCCACCAGGGCAACTCCTCCTCTTCCTCGCTCTTCCCTGTCCCGTGTCCCTCTTTCCTCCCGGTCTCTCTTCTGTTGCTCCAGGGTCGAGAGCTCAGAGCGGATGCTTTGAAACTTAGTGCCACTTCGGCTGTTTATATTCTCTCATATGTTGCTCACCATTGTGATGATATTTCAGTTTATTTTGAGACCGTTTCTTGATCTTGGGTTCACAGAGCAAATAATTGATCTTCTTTTGCAGTTTTTTTTTTACTCCACTGGAACTTTGTATGGTTTTGTAGGCGTTCCTGTGGCTCAGACAGTAGAGCGTTGGTGCTTGCAACGCCAAGGTCGTGGGTTTGATTCCCAGGAAATGCTAGAACTGATAAGAATGTAAATGTGTACCTTGAAATGCAATGTAAGTCGCTTTGGATAAAAGCATCTGCCAAATGCATAAATAAAATGTAAATGATTTTAAAACATTGGTTCTCGAATTTTAGGGTCCAAGTCTATATATCCGAAGGCCCCCTTAGATATCACAGGTACTTCTGCTGGAATGATGGAGCTGCTCGTTTTCAAGATTTCTTTATTTAATTTTTCATTTAAATTCCAGAAGGTTCAATAGCAGAATGTTCTTCAGGATTTACACTTTCATATTACCAGTGAAATTACATGATTTTTTTTAGATATTCGTGATTTACTGGCATTTAAAAAAATATATATAGTAGTTTTTTTCTAAACGTATTATATATAGGCTATTCGTTTAGTGTTATCATTGGTACCATTACTATTAGTTTATTTTTTTTAATATTTTTTTAATATTTTCTGTTTTCACTTTAATAAAAAAAATATATAATTTTTTTGTTGTGTATTTGTGTCATTTTAATTTAATAAATTTTTTAAAGGTCTATATGGTATTTTTTATTTTTTTTATTTTTTATTAGTACTTTTAGTAACTTCAACAAAAAATATCTTTCCTTTGTAACTGGCTGAAATAAAATAAGTTATTTATATTCTATTTTATTTCAGTTATCAATTATTTTAATTAAATTAACAAATGTTTAACTTTGGGTTTTTGTTGACAATAATAACCCTTTATTCATTATAATAATAATAATAATAATAAAAGGTCTAGAAATTACACTTTAAATTCCCTCATTTATCCACAATTTGTTTATTAATGATTAAGCTTATATATATATATATATATATATATATATATATATATATATATATATATATATATATATATATATATATATATATATAATTTTTTTTTTTTTTAAGCTTGTTTTGTCTCATTTTAAGCAATCTTGATGCCATCTTGGAAGTTTGCAGTGGTTTATTATCATCTCTGTTGTGTTCAGTCATTCACGCTGAAGCTCAGTGATCATACACTTGATTTTAGATAATGAGAATGATTTTTCTCAGGGCTCGTTTTACAGGTTAAACACTGAAAACTTGCAGTTTCCAAATGTTTCAGACTTACTGTACATTGGTGTAAACGGAGCTTGTTCTAAACTTTTGTTCAGTTCTCTACATGTCGTGCTTTACGTCCCGGTCATCCTCCAGTCCTGCAGCCGGTGAGTGGGAGAAAGATGCTGATGTTGATCTTGCAGACGGAAACACATTAGAGCTCGCAGAGAATGAGGAAACCAGTTATTACAGTTTCAAATATCCGTGCAGAAGTTTCCCCTCGGATGTGTGCTCATACTCGGGAGATTGAGCAATTCCAGCATTACTGACGTGACATTTGCTGTGCAGAGAAAGTATTAATAACCAGTATATCGACCCATTTTATGAATAATCCTTAACCGCAGGTAAAGTCCAACCCAAGAGTCTCAAGCAAACACAGTGATGATACTGTAATACAGTGATGATATCATATGGTAATATCGTCGTCTTGGGACTGTTTACACCTGTATTTAACGTCGTCCACTTGTGATCCGATCGATCAAAGCGCATCTTAACACCAGGTGTGAACAGAGCATTGCTTATATTTTAAAAAACAGCTATAGGTGTTTTTAAAGCCATTTTTTTTTTTTATTAGTTTTTATGCTGTTTATCTGTTGAAACCCTGTACCTGAAACCACCCAAAACACACAAACAATGTGGTGGTGAGTTTTGCCTGAGCAACTAACATCCACATTTCCTCCACAATATGTAGTTTTTCTGCTTCTTTAAACTTATATTAATATAGTGTTAATAATAAGCATATTAATCCATTAATGACACGCATCCATAGGCAAGCTATTTAACTCAGGCCTAGAGAGAGAGAGAGAGAGTAGGAAGGGTTATGTGGATCAGGTGATCGTGAAACGTGTGCATTGAGTTCGTTCCTGAATGACACCACACCCTCACCTGTCAATCACTCTCCATACACTCGTGCACTGCAGGAGTGTGTGTGTGTGTGTAGGCCGGGGAAGGATGTGGTTTGATCTTGCATGCGTTCTTGCGCAGGGAGTGGCAGTTCATTGCAATCGAGAGTTATCTCACGACTCCACAATGCCATTCCTGGTTTCAGTGCAAATCACATCACTACTGGCGGCCGACCGATATATTTCACACATCGGCTGAAGAATTTAATTATCGGTATCAGCTGATACGTTTCTCTGGCCTATAACTGTCGGAAGCGGGAAACAGAGTCGCGTGCATAAAAATGCATATATCCAGTTGGCAATGTCATATTTATAGTGTCGTGTATTGTATGTCAAATTAGCACTTTGAGAAAATGTGATTTGTAATGAGTGCACACAGAATTAGAAGATTACTAACAAATAAATATACGTTTGTATTGCAGCAGTTGTGATGCATGTTATTTAGTGTCTTTAAATCAAATAGTGTGATAAAACGACCATCCCTGCTCTCAATATATCGGCATCAGCCATGTTGGTCGATCACTAGTCACACAGTTGAAATGACTGATATGCACTGCGAGTGCAACGTGGCCGTGAAGTGTTTGCATCAGCGTAGTGTACTTTATTATGACCTAAAGTGGCACATAAACACATGCTCATGTGTGGCAGAGCGGGTCTTCCTCTGTAATTCTTGTGACTTGGATGCAATGATGTCATCCACACCCAACTAATCATAGGCATTCCACTGGGCTTCACACACAGACAGACAGACAGACAGACACACACACACACACACACACACACACACACACACACACACACACACACACAGACAGACAGACACACACACACACACACACACACACAGAGCCCCCTGTTTGAGCCGAGGTATTTCAGGCCTCATCAAATGGCATTTGTTGACGGTGTGGATGTGTCGGTCCAGGCTCAGGTCCTGACTGGTTTGTGTGTGTGTGAAGGCTGAATTGTTTTTGTGGCGGGCCTGTCCCTGGTAGGTGCCTGTCGTACGAGGGTAGGGGGTGGTGAAGGGCCTCATTATCCACCGAACTCAATGGAGTCTTTGTGTTACGGGCCGCGGGCCTGGAAACCCCTCTCCCAGTGTGATCTGATGCCTGTGTGTGTCTGTACTTGCTGGTTCATGTTGAGGTGCTGTGGATCAAACTGGTAATCGACTAGTCAGTTAGTGAGTCTAACTGAGTGAGTGCATCTCTCCTGGTTTTATTTTATTTTTATATGCATATTAATATAGTGTTTTAAAAAGGCATTTTTAGTGCAGTATTATTTATATACTATTATAATTTTTATTCATATTAGCTTTTTTTTTTTTTTTTTTTTTTTTTTTAAAGATATTTCTATTTAGTTTTAAATTATTTTTTGGTTTTAATCATTTTAGTCTTTAAACCAGTTTTATTTTGGTTAGTTTCCAAGGCAATATTTCTCATTTTCATTTAGTTTTAATGTAAGTTGTTTTTTTTGTTTTTTTTATCTAATATTTATATTTTATTTCAATCCTTCAAAACTGAACCAAATAGAAATTATATAAAAAAACGTTTAATATTCTTTTGGTTTTACTTAATTTTTATATCAGTTTTAATTAAGCACTTTAATTTAAACTTGTTTTATTTCAGTTGTATTTTTGAATTTTAATTCAAGTATTAGTAATTTTATTATGATTGTTTTGTAATTTTATCCGTTTTTCTGTTGTTTTTAGATATTTTAGTTTTAATTTATTTTGAGTAATTTTATTTAATTTTCATGTGTTTTTTTAATATTTATATTTTATTTGATATTTTCATGCTTTTTATTTCAAATAATGGAAAATATTTCAATATTCAATAACAGTTATTTTTAAGTTTTAGTTAACAATAACACTGATTTAGAGGTGCAAATACTGAGATTTTTTTTTTTTTCGTTTTGTTATAATATCATGTGCTCACTTCAGTGAATGTCAGCTTTTGTCTGCAAAGTATGCGATATTTCCGAGTTTTCACACGAACGGCGGTCTCGTATCTCAGTTAGAAACGCCTCAGATGTTGATTTTCAAACCGGCTTCCTGAGCAAACATCTTGAGCGTTCCTGCATGCAGCGTTTCCTGTTTCCCGGGCTGTGGGACCTTGCTTCCACTTTATTTATTTTCCTCACATCATTTCCTGTTTGTTCTAGACCTTCACGGCCTGGTGCAACTCTCACCTGCGAAAGTCGGGAACTCAGATCGAAAACATCGAGGAGGATTTCAGAGATGGACTCAAACTGATGCTGCTCCTAGAGGTCATCGCAGGTCAGTGAGCTTTAATCGTTTGCTTTTGTCTTGAGAGTTTTGGCTGGTCAGTAGTTCATTAAGTCTCATTTGCAACTTTCCAGAGCTGTCGAGCTAATGTTTAGCCGAGGAGTGTGTGTGTTTATGCTGATGCGATGGAAAGAGTGTGAGAACTCATCCGCTGTGTGTTTGTGCAGGGGAGAGATTACCTAAACCTGAAAGAGGAAAGATGAGAGTGCACAAGATCAACAATGTCAACAAAGCGCTGGACTTCATCGCCAGCAAAGGAGTCAAACTGGTGTCCATCGGTGCAGAAGGTACAAACACTTCTCTGTGTATCAGACTGGATATTCGCTTTGAAGAAGCGCCTGCCAAGTGAAAATCCCACAGAAGTGCATGTTTGTGTGTGTGTGTGTGTTCGGGAAATTCTGACCTTTCCGATCCTCCTCCGTCTTGATGCAGCGTCTCTCTCAGAGAGGTGTGTGTTCACACTCGGCACGTTTGGTTGGATTAAAACGAACCCTGGTGCGATTGCTCAGTTAGCGCTGTTCATTTGAATAAGTGTGAACGCTGCCATCTGAACCCCAAAAAAAGATGAGTCTCGGTCCGCTTTCAAACGAACTCTAGTGCGGATCGAATGAAATATGAACGCAACACATATATTCATTTTGTAGACGCTTTTATCCAAAGCGAATGAGGAGAGCAATAGAAGCAGTTAAACTAACAATAGCACAAGTGCTGTGACCCTTCCCAGTTTGGTCTAATGCAGTACACATATATTTGTTTAAATAGTTATAGAGTAGAAGAGAAGAGAAAAGAAAAGAAAGTGTTAGTATTAATGGATCAAGTGTTGCCGAAAAAGATGTGTCTTGAGTCGTTTCTTGAAAATGGCCACAGACTCCGCAAACACATTTACCAAAGACATGATAAACCAACCAAAAACAGGAAGATTAGACTCTTAAGAAAGACAGACCTGTTTTTTCTGATCATAGTTGCGATGTTGCCCATCACAGTTCAGTACCGGCATCAGATCCGGGACTTCTCGCAGCGGATCAAATGTGTGTGTGACGGAGGGATCCTGCCGCTGTTTGGACTCCTTCACACACTTTATAAGCTCTTCACGAGTTCTCAGCTGGTTAAAACACCATCATATGTCGGCTACGCACATACAGCGAGCACCTTTAGCTTAGCACACATCATTGTTTTGGATGTTCAACAAGTTTCGTTGCAAAATATATGTAAAAAAAGCTGACAAAACAGGTTGTGAACGTATCCTTGTGACTTTAGGTTCGGTGTTAAAATGGCAATGTGAACGCTAAGCGGACCAGGACTAAATGTTTTTGTTTTTGGTCCGAATCAAACAAACTGATCTATAAGTGTGAACACACCCTGAGTCCGTTTCTAAGCGCTGTTTGAGTTATTATAGTGTTTGCAATGAATGTATTGAAAAGTTTGTGGTCTTGAATGGACTCTGCTGCATTTATTTGATCCAAATTAAGTAAAAACAGTGAAATATTATTACAATTTCAAATAGCTGTTTTCTATTGTGATATATATGTTAAAATGTAATTTATTCCTGTGATCAAAGCTGTATTTTCAGCATCGTTACTCCAGTCTTCAGTGTCACATGATCCTTCAGAAATCAGTATAATATGATGATTTGATGCTCAAGAAACATTAATGATTATTATCAATGTTGAAAACGGTTGTGCTGCTTTATTTTTGTGCAAATTGTGATGCATTTTCCCCAGAAGTCTTTGATGAATAGAAAGTTAAGCAATTATATGTAACATAAAAAATACATTTAAAGTAAATTTATTTTATCATAACGTCACTTTTGATCAACTTAATGCATCCTTTCTGAATAAAAGTAATAGTAATATTTTTAATTTTTTTTTAAATAAGGCTTTTTAAAGAAATGAATAATGTTCAAATAAAACTGCATGTTTCTCACTCTCAGCATCTGCATGTGTGTATTTGTAGAAATTGTGGATGGAAATGCCAAGATGACTCTGGGAATGATCTGGACCATCATCCTCCGCTTCGCCATCCAGGACATCTCAGTGGAGGGTATAATTTAGAGAACTTAGGAGCAGCTCTGCACAGCATAATCAAACTTTGGAGAAGAAAACCAAACATCCGTGATGAATGTCCAGTAAAGCCTGTTTCTCTCTCTTCAGAAACCTCTGCTAAAGAAGGACTTCTGCTCTGGTGTCAGAGAAAGACGGCTCCTTACAAGAACGTCAACGTTCAGAACTTCCATATCAGGTTCGAAACACATTAGTGTTGATCTAGAACCTTTTATTTGATTGATCCAAAGATTTTTTTTTTTTTGGTTTTGATTGGTTGATTGATTCAAAAGTGGGTTTTGCATAAAGCAGTGTTATGGATGTATTTGAATAAACAAATAGCTGAAGATGAGCGATTTAAAAGATCACACTTGAATCTGAAATGTCTCGATCTCACACTCGCTTTGCAAACAAGGTTCCTTCAGCGTAGTGTGTGTGTGTAGTTTTGAGTCCAACGCTGACATGAATGCAGAGTTTGTGAGCTGTGATTTGAGTGCTGCCCTCTTCTGGTCAAAGGAAGGAAATGTGAAGTGCTTGTTTCCTTTGACACACGTTTTCTCTTTTTCCACAGCTGGAAGGATGGTCTTGCCTTCAATGCTCTGATCCATAGACACAGGCCAGAGCTCATTGATTATGACAAGCTGAGAAAGGTGCGTCTCTCATGAAAACAGAAGTACATTAGGAGGTTTATGAATTTTCTGCACTGAATTTGGGGGATATTTTGTGCAATTCAGTAGATTAAAGTGAAGCAGAGAGTAATGTACTCCTATTGCATGGTCAAAAGTGGGTTAATAGTTAAACTGATAAGCATGATTATTTTGCTCAACTATAATGGCGATTTATTATTGTTAACTAAAACTAAAATTATTTTCAACATTTCTGTTAATTGAAATCAAGCTGAAATAAAATATAAATATTATTTGACAAATGAACACTAAATGAAAATAAGAAATCTTGCCTTGGCAATAAAGTGAAATATGTTTAAGTTGAAGCACCAAATTATTAACTGGAAATAAATAAAAACTATAAACAATAATAAAATTAATTAAACCTAAAATAGAAATATATATAAAAAAATATAAAAAAAATGATAAAAGCACATTAGGAAATTACTAAAAATTAAACTGAAACATGAAAATTCAAATATATAAAAATAAAAGGTAATTCAAAATAAAAAAATACAAATAAAAACTAAAATGACACTGGTGTAAGTGCATTTATTCAGGAACCACAATAGTCGAATTGGCTAAATTATTGAATAGGGTTAATGTATGTGTAGAACTTGAATAATGGAGGTTTTGATCCTGTGGTAAATCTGTGGAGCTCATGTGACTGTTTTATTCTGTGTTAACAGGACGACCCAGTGACCAATCTGAACAATGCCTTCGAAGTGGCAGAGCGATACCTCGACATCCCCAAGATGTTGGATGCAGAGGGTATAAACTCTTCTGTCCTTCTGTGTGTGTGTGTGTGTGTGTGTGTGTGTGTGTGCGCTGCTGTCTGTGTGTGTGTGTGTGTGTGTGTGTGTGTGTGTGTGTGTGTGCGAGCATGTTTTTGTGTTGCGTATTACATATCAATTGTTATTCGTGTGGCTGTCTGAGCCTGTGTATGAAGTCAGTTGTGCATGCTTTTGGATGTGTGTGTGGTAGAGAGAGAATGAATGAGTTGTTCTATTAAAGTATGTGTGTTTTGAGCATGTCAGCACATGCCTTGTCTCTGACAGACAGGTCAAACACCCACACTTAATGTCTTCTGCAAACAGTGTAACCATGGTTAAGATCCCTGAGCATTATGTTGTTTCTCCCTCAAGCATGATCTCTCCAGGATCTCTGATCAACCTGCTGCACTGGACCCTGATTTATTGTTATTTGTGTGTTGTGTGTGTGTGTGTGTGTGTATTGTTCTGTAACCCTGAGTATATGGCTGAATCCCAATTTGCACACTATCCCTTCTAAATAGATTTAGATGGATGGTAAACTCTTTCTGAAGTTATTTGAAATGTGTGTCTGTACTTGCTTTTTTTTAGCTAATATTACCTACAAACAGGGCTTGACTTTTTTGCTCACCCGCCTCTGTAGCTAGTAGTTCACTGGCACAGTTTTTGTTATTGGGAAATTGTGTTTTATTAGGGGTGTGACGATACTCTCACGAGACGATACGTTATATTCGGTTCGCAAGAAGACGAGACGATATTTTAACACTACGTTAAAGAAATCTTCAATTATGAAATGTATGACTGGAAAAATAGTCTTTTATTCAGCTGAAAGTCACAAAATGTTTATATATATCAATGAGGCAGTAATAATTGGTTTAGATAAAGTATCAAAAGTAAGTAATCATTTGATTTTATTGATCAACACTGTTAAAATACACAATGAAATGTATATGATATAAACATAATCAACTTATGTTCATTATATTATAAGTATAACAAATGCCTGCAGAGGGCACAGATTTAATCATTGTTATTGGCATTGATTAAAAATGAGAAATCAATTAGGGATGCACTGATATGAACATTTTGGCTGATACCATTAACCGATAATTCTTTATATCTGAAAGCCGATAACCGATATATTGGCCGATAAATCTAAATCCAAATTTCTATATAATTTTTGAGAGCCTGATTACAAAAACAAAAGCCTCACCATTAAAAGCCATTTCCCAAACACACAATTATAATGTTCTCATTATAATTTTATGTAGCCGATATGCCAGACTTGCGCTGCACATGTGATTCCCATCATATTTCAGGCAATTCAAAACCATCATGTTGAACAGTGTGCATATGAAGTTTAATATATCGGCCAAATCTTCCTATCGGGCCGATAAAGATAACACTTAAAATGAAAATATGTTTGCCGATAGCGATATGGTCGTCAATATATTGTGCATCCTTAAGACCAATATTGTCAGCCCAGCCCTTCTCAAAAGTTTTCTTGCTCCTCACCAGCGAATTGAGATTCTGCCATTGTTTTTTCCATGTGTGTGAATGAGTGTGTAACCGCTGTTGTCTGCACATGCCTGTGACGAGTGTGCGTTTGAGTCCCGTCTGCATCCTTGTTTGTGCATGTGTATAACTCTCGTTTCCCTTCAGACATTGTGAACACAGCACGTCCAGATGAGAAAGCTATAATGACCTATGTGTCCAGTTTCTACCATGCGTTTTCTGGAGCCCAGAAGGTACACCACGACCACGAGCCCGAACCCTTCGCCAGATCCTCTTTAGCATGGCTTTTTCCACCAGTACTAGAATAACCTGGTGAAGGCACGCGCGTGTGTCTTAACCCTTTTTCATCTGGCCTACAACTCCTTTCTCAACAGCGGATTGGCTTTTTCCTCTCACTTTACGGGTTGCCCTGGTTATAACGCAGGATTTCAACCCCCATTTCCCTTTCAATAGGGGAGCCCATAAAATGCATAACCATCCCCTCCTCTCCCAGTGGGGACACACAGGCTTTGGGTTGCTTTGCTTCACCGCTGTCTCTTTCTCTCTCTTTTTTCGCTGGCATTGCTATAGATATCGTGGGCACTCTGCGGCCGGATGAGAAGGCTATTATGACCTACGTCTCCTGTTTCTATCACGCCTTCTCAGGTGCTCAGAAGGTGAGAAACCTTTGACCCCTGACTACTGGCCCTGAAACTCTTAAGGTGCATTCATACCTGGTTTGTTTGAGACAGTTTTCTCGTTTTGGTTCGTGATATTTTGCTCAAAAACGAATGTGAACAGCAAATGTTCCCCAATATTAGCCAGCTGTTCTAGCATCATTGGTTGATAGTGTCATATTAAAATAGCTACTTCAAAATTCTTGTAGTTGCTCTCTTTACAAGAATGTACACAAACAAAACCAAGTTGGATGAAGACCATTTTTATTCTTTCTGGTCTTCCCACTTCATTGCTTGGCATATGGCATTGAATTGTTCTGGATTAGATACATCAAACAAACGGCAGATGGACGCCATGTTTCAATGATCCATTTTATGCCAGTGCATGCATACTTTGAGTCTAAAATGTAGTCTTAAATGAAGAAGAAATCCAATCGGCACTTAAAGAAATGTCAGATTTATAGCCAATCGATCCTTTGAAATCCTTTGAATTGAAACCTGCGCCAAAAAACAATCCAATTAAACCAGGTGTGAAAGAGTCTTGAGTTGAGGCCACTTGCCAGTTTTGATTCATCACAGCTTTGGTCTTCACTATACCCAAACCATTGCCATCACCCCTTTCTATATATGCATTTATTTCTAATGGTTCTTCTGCTATCATTAATACTCTCAATGGGTTAACTGGTCTTTTATAACCTTCTTGGTGAATTTCATCGTTTGATGTTTCATATTTGCACTCAGTGATAAAGATTGTGATACAGTTGAGGACAATGTTGAGTGTAAATATGAAAATAACTACAATGCAATTGACTATAGTGAATTTCACTAAGTCTACTTTTAAAACACTGAGGTTGTTGCTTTGATTCTTAGATGTATTAAGGTTATTTGTAATGTTAAGCCCACCTTTACATTAGACGGTACTTTTCTATAATGTTTTGGTGCTGCATATGCTACAGTAGACATGTGAATCTACTCATTTATTTTTCCATGTGAAGTGAAGCTAGAAACGTCTCATCATAATTGTTTAAATGTGCTTTAGCCTTTTACACAAGCGTTTTGAACACTTTCTGTGTTTCAGTGTTAGTTAATGCTGTAGAGAACCATGAAGAGATCCTCCAGCGGTGGTATAAAAATTGAGAATGCAAATTTGATTTTCCAAATAGCATGTAAATTTTGCAGCTGGACTACACGTTTTCAAAACTAACCAATTTTGGTGTTTGCATGGAATTAGTATAATACGTAGTTAGCTTCCAAGTGAAGTGTGTAATGTTGATGTTTAACTTCATATTTATTTAATTTGGCTAGTTTTTACGCATGGTACTGTATGTATAGCACATTAACTTACAACACTTGGAGTTTTGTGTCATTGTGTGCTCAAAACATCATTTGCGTGTGTTTGAATGTAATTTTAAGCCACCTTTTGCTAAACCCACCAAACCAAAAACCATTAAATATTTGATCGTTTGTTTTCTCCGTGTAAACTAAAGCAGCATCTTGACATTTACAGCTCTAAAAACAGATTTTTCATACTTCTTAACTGAAGTGTACTGTGTATACTGTATCATACTACTTTAAACATATGGTATACACTACTGTATGTATTTGTGTAGTAAACAGTATGCTGTTTTTGTTTTGTGAATATTTGGGAAATTGTGCTATTCTATAGAAAGATGTCTGATGTAATATTGTTGTAACTGTCCTGTTCTGTGATAGGCTGAGACAGCAGCCAATCGTATCTGTAAGGTATTGGCAGTCAATCAGGAGAATGAGCACCTGATGGAGGACTATGAAAAACTGGCCAGCGATGTGAGTCTAAATTAATTTAAGTTTGCTGTTTGTGTGTTATTTAAGTTATGAACATGGCTAATTGAGCATCTATAAACCTATTTCTACACAAACTAACTAGAGTGTTTTACAATGTTAAAAAAGGGGACAATGTTTCCTATTGAACCTCTAGTCATTTACTCTTACTTTCTTGCTGCATGCTTTTTATCCCTATAGCTGTTGGAGTGGATTCGTAGGACAATCCCATGGTTGGAAAATCGTGCTCCAGAGAAAACCATGGCAGAAATGCAGCAGAAATTGGAAGATTTCCGCGATTACCGTCGGGTTCACAAACCACCCAAAGTTCAGGAGAAGTGTCAGCTAGAGATCAACTTCAACACGTTGCAGACCAAACTCCGTCTGAGCAACCGACCAGCCTTTATGCCGTCTGAGGGACGCATGGTGTCGGTAAGAAACGTGTATAATACATGCACAATTCAGTTTATAATAATGAGTCAAAAAATACCTTTTGCTGTGTCAAAAGATTAAAGGCTGTGCCTTTGCTTAGATTAAAACTTATGACACAAACTCGTCTAATAAAACAGTTTAATATTAATTGTTGTTGGGTTTCAGATTGAAACCATTGGCTCAATCCTGAAAGGCATTTGGCTGATAAGTATTCTTTCTCTTTAGGATATTAATGGTGCATGGCATAAACTGGAAGGGGCAGAGAAAGGCTATGAGGAGTGGCTACTGAATGAGATCCGTCGTTTGGAAAGGCTTGACCATCTTGCAGAAAAGTTCCGTCAGAAAGCAGCCATCCATGAGAGCTGGACAGATGGTATGGATACAGAAACTACACTTGAACTTGCTGATGCTTCTGTCAATTATTCACACCAATTGCTTTCAATAGACAGTGAGAGGCTCCTCCTCCGTAACTCTTTCCGTCATTTCTGGATATATATATTGACGAATGCAGAGCCTTGTCAGCTAAGCAGAAGTCTTAAACATCAGGCTTGTGATCTGAAAACTAGATGGATCTAAATAGATCTGTTTGTTTGTGTGTGTGTAGGTAAGGAGGCCATGCTAACACAGAAGGATTATGAGACCGCAACGCTGTCTGAGATCAAAGCTCTCCTGAAGAAGCATGAGGCTTTCGAAAGTGACCTTGCTGCCCACCAGGACCGAGTGGAGCAGATTGCCGCCATTGCACAAGAACTCAAGTGAGAAAACAACAAAAATAGTAGGGGATGAAAGTTGGGAAAGTTTAATGTTAGTGATAGTGTTTAAACTGTTTCTGTGTTATAGTGAGCTGGACTACTACGACTCCCCAAGCGTTAATGCACGCTGTCAGAAGATCTGCGAGCAATGGGATGCTCTGGGTTCCCTCACACAGAACCGCAGAGAGTCTCTTGAGGTACACATGCTTTCTTGGAGAGACACTTTCTGGCATATTTATACATTTTATCATGCTGACTGTGTGTATCTGATCTGCAGAGAACAGAGAAACAGCTGGAGTCTATTGATGAACTCTACCTGGAGTACGCCAAGAGAGCAGCGCCATTCAACAACTGGATGGAGGGAGCCATGGAGGACCTTCAGGACATGTTCATTGTACACAACATAGAGGAGATCCAGGTACTGTAACATGTTTTGTATTCATAATATTTCTTTAGAAAGAAATTACTTGCTCCACCTCTAAAAGGGTGTTCCTTTTTGTTTCATTGCTGGTATCTTTGAATAGTCCATTTCAGATCAAGCTAAAGGGAATAATACAATGCTGGATGTGAGAATCCTTTCCCTAACTACTTTTTCACCTTTTATCTTTATGTAGGGACTGATAACTGCTCATGAGCAGTTCAAATCAACTCTTCCAGAGGCAAATAAAGAGCGGGAGTCTATCCAGGCCATCCAGGCTGAAGTTCAGAAAATCGCACAGTACAATGGCATCAAACTGGCTGGAAACAATCCTTACACATCCATCACCCCTCAGAGCATTGATAAGAAGTGGGAGAAGGTTAGATATTTTTGTATCGGTGAATAAGAAATTTGTCGCATCAAGATCTATGGGTGTAGTTTTAGTATCAGTTGAGATTGGAAGGATTGACGTTATCTCCCATCTATGTGCAGGTGCAGCAACTGGTTCCACAGCGTGATCAGGCTCTTCAGGAAGAACTCGCACGTCAGCAGTCTAATGACCATCTCAGACGCCAGTTTGCCAACCAGGCCAACATGATTGGACCATGGATCCAAAATAAGATGGAGGTATAGTCACCTCCATTTCTGTATTTTTGTGTATTATTTCTTTGGTCTTCTCTCTTGTTGAAGAAGAAAAATACTGAATGATTCATCTGTGTCTCCGTGAAATGATGTTTGTAGGAGATTGGGCGGATATCAATTGAGATGAATGGAACGCTGGAAGATCAGCTGACCCACCTTCGTCAGTATGAGCAGAGCATCATTGAATACAAACCCAACATCGACCAACTGGAAGGAGACCATCAGCTCATTCAGGAAGCACTTATATTTGACAACAAATACACTTCTTACACTATGGAGGTATGCATGTGCAAATATTTAAATCAATCATGTATGCTGTGTTTCTCTGTTGGTGTTAGGCTTGTTTGGCCATTCACACCAGTCTAGTTTCTTGATCGTTAATCCATTGCCTTTTTCTTCTATAAAGCACCTTCGTGTTGGTTGGGAGCAACTCCTGACCACAATTGCCCGCACCATTAATGAGATCGAGAACCAGATTCTGACTCGTGATGCTAAAGGCATTAGCCAGGAGCAGCTGCACGAGTACCGCACGTCTTTCAATCACTTCGACAAGGTCAGGAACTCCTTTGCATGTTTGTCAGTGTGTGAGATGGACTTAGTTACTAAATTAAGGTTAAAGAATAAGTATTTATTAGACGGTGAATGTTAATCAAGGTCAGTGTATTAAAGGCATAGCTCACTCCAAAACAACAACAAAAAATAAGTTTTCAATGAAAGCATTGTACTGTGGAACGAAAGCAACTTGCCATGTCAGGACTGGTTATGAGACACAAAAACCTATCGCGTTTGTGCATCACTGATGTCAAACCTGACAAGATGCGTCTTTATTCTCCATGACTGTAAATGAGAATTGAGAGGCTAACATTTTGTTTTCTACAGAACAAAGAAAGTCATACGTTTTGAAATAAGATGGTGATCATTTTTGAGTGAAATATCCCTTTAATATGCATAGGGCTTGTGTTTATGCAACTCTGTTAGCAAAAAGATCTTAGCACCAGGCCATTGAAAATGCACATGACATAGCAGAGGATTACAGTGTCCATATAAAGAAGAATATGGAAGGTTTAGTATATGCTGCTTATGTCAAGGCTGTGTTTAATTTCAGGGTGATTGATTGCATGATAAAAATAGACCTCAGTTTAAAGTTTTGGTTGGACTTGTTTTAATATATGCTCCATTTTCTCCACTCATTCTGGCACTAATGGGAGGGAAAACATCTGAAATATACTGTGCGTCAAACACCTCTGACCTGAATTGTGCCACCTGTAGCCAATATGTAAATATAGTCTAGTGGATTTTAAGTAATGAGGGTTTTTTATGCTAGAGTGGAGACATTTAGCCAAGGTAAAGGAGAAAACTGATATAGTGCTTTCATAATGGCTCTCTAATATCACAAGCTGAATGTTCTGTCTGACATTCATGAGAATTGGGTCACTCACATGTCACTGTATGTTTTCATTAGTCATGTGATTTGTTTACCATTGGCCATGTGTCTGACATCCACAATGTTTTGTCTCCATCTTTTTTTTGTCATGCCACTGCCTTCATCCCACACATGCTGTCATTGTGAATCGGTATCATCAATCCTCATCTGCATGTTCTGATTGTTCCATCCACTGTGGCCCCTTGCGCGATTGGCTACCACAGGACCACAGTGGTGTCTTACAGGCTGAGGAGTTCAAGGCTTGTTTGATCAGTCTGGGTTACGACGTAGAAACCGACAAACAGGTATGAGCACAGCAAGAGAAGGAGTTCTGATTGCTGCCATCTGTGTGTGTATTTGCGCCACGCCACTCATTTATTCCATCACTCACTAACTCCCTCACTCACCTGTTGTGCTGCTGCTTGAAAAGATGCCCTCTGTAGGTCAGCTAAGGTCTTTGCTTTTATTTAATTTTTAATGTTTCTCACTGCTTCCTCTTTGTTTTCTTCTGTTTTCTTTTTTTTTTACCTGTCCTTGCCATCTTTTACCACCTTACCCATCTACAAACTCACTCTGATTCCTCCATCAAACCCTCTGTTACCTTTGCGTTTGTTTGCGTACATCCTCTTCATCTCCCCAAATCCTCTGCTTTCCACATGCTTCCTTTCTGTTTCTTTTCTCATCCTTCCCTTTGCGAACTGTAGAAGCGCACGGGGATAATGGACAGCGACGATTTCCGCGCTCTGCTCATTTCCACTGGGAACAGCCTGGTACTGCTATCTCCTTTCTCAATCTCAGTTTCTCCTGAAGTCCTGCTTTTGCTTGCTGTTAAAAATGTATCTGTTTTGTCTGGTATCATTGGTTACTTTTTATGTTTTACCTATATTTTAAGTTAAGTTCTCTTAAGTGATAATTGAATAGATTCTAATAGACCAAGGCTGATGTAATATTTAGCTTGACACAAATGAAAATGGGGACAAAGTCAGTGTTCAATGGGTTGTACTGCTATATGCTTTGGTGTTAAAAATTCAGGTGACAACACAAAAGTCGTCTTAAATTGCATTGAACCGACTGTACTTCTATGTCTCACAGCTTCTTTGTCATTTGCTTCAAATTAAAGACTGTCTAAAAATGTTACTTAAGGTCAGGACTCTCAACCAGGAGAGTTTATCTGGGTTAATCTCTAGCCTCTGTTCCTCAGGGTGAAGCTGAATTTGCTCGTATTATGGGCATTGTTGACCCCAACAACAGTGGAGCAGTGACCTTCCAGGCCTTCATCGACTTCATGTCAAGGGAAACAACCGACACAGACACCGCAGACCAGGTCATCGCCTCATTTAAGATCCTAGCCGGAGACAAGGTAAGAATGTCAGGGTGTCCAAAGTTTTCGTTGTATGAGACTTCAACCTATCTAACCCCGTCTCCTCTTCTTTTCAGAACTACATCACAGCTGAGGAGTTGAGGCGTGAGCTTCCTCCTGACCAGGCGGAGTATTGCATTGCCCGCATGGCACCGTACGCCGGCCCTGACGCAGTGCCGGGTGCTCTTGACTACATGTCCTTCTCCACCGCCCTGTACGGGGAGAGCGACCTCTAAGCACCAACTCCAGAACTCCAGAGCAGCTCTCTCTCCTGCATTAGTGCTGATCTTCCCACAGACTAGATAGATGAGAGCGCCGGATAGAGCCGCATCTGTCTTTCTCTCAACCATCCAGTCCTTAAAGAGATCAGTGCTCCTGAGGAAGATATTTAAGAGTGTTGGAAACGGGACTTCATAGCACACCTGATGGGGAGGGGGGGGATAGATGTTTGGGGGAAGGGGGTTACCATGGCATTATGGGAAGAGCGAATAACTGTTGATGAAGCTTGCCACGCATTGAGGGATGACCTTTTGATTCTGTGTGTAAAACATGTCAGTCATGGAGAGCTTAAGGAAAGTTGTAGGATAGAAGGAAAGAAGTTTAAGATGCAGGTTCAGTGTCAAGGGAAGAGAGGTTGTGTGGCTTTGGACTGTAGCTACAGCTCAGGTTCTTTAATCTTCTTCCGTTTCCTCTTAAAATCACAATGTATAAATTGAAAGGACTGAATTTTTTTTTTCTAGCTTTTAAGTGATTTCTCACCAGCAGTAACCTGTAAAGACAGTTAATGTTGAGCCTTTGGGTTAATTAAATGAGAAAAATATGAATTAAAACTATTAGTTTGTTCTGGAATGGAACTAAAAAGAGCTTAAAGAATCCGCTTTGGTTTCAGTCCATTCCTAGACACTTAACCTGCACCCTCTACCCCGGTGGGGAGGGCACAAGCTTTTTCAGTTAACATGCTATTTTTCTTTGTTTTAATTTTGTTGTTTTCTTGCTAGAGTTGGTGGGGTGGGAGGTTTGGTTTGGGGTTGGAATATGTTATTTGGCATATAGTGAGGCTGTATATTGTAGGAAAATGGACAGAATGACTCAACAAGTGTATTGTTAGGGAATTTGTGACATGCCCTCTTAACCCATTTTGCTGGATCGATGGAACTCTTTAAAAATCTAACCTCAGCTTATTCCTCCCATTTTATTTCTCTCCTCTCCAGCAATTTTGAGTTGGTGGGATTCTACGCTGTACATACTTATTTTCCAGTACACAGAATTGCCGGAATACCATGGGGCAGTCACACAGCACTTCAGGTCATAAGCAAAGATTATAAAATGAGCAGTTTCACCCCTGCGAAGTACTGTAAGCAGGTTTGAGTAGCTACAGGTCTGTGTTTCTTTTTGAGGGGTTGAAGAATCAATCCACAAAAAATACCCAGTCCCTTCCCCCAATTAACTATACAGCGTTCTCTTATTGACTCCCAGACTCAAATAGACATGTTCCTTAAGGATTTATTAACTGTAACTAATGTCCATCTGGCATCCATCTCTAATTGTTTTTCAAATATTACTGAATGTCCATGTAAGAGCTTCAGTGGTGATGTGACCAGCATAGCCTTGTAGTGACCCCTCCACTAGAGCCTATGACCACACAGCTGCTGAATCAACAGTCGAAAGGAGAATTATATATAGTCAGAAATAAGTACAAATGTGCCTGGTAGTTGCAGGTTGCTCTTTCTCCCACTCATTTTTTCTTTTCTTTTGTTGTACACTAGTTTTTCTCTTTCTACAGGGAGGGGCAGGGACCCAATTTACAGCTCTGGAGGTTGAGGGGAAGGAGTGGTAGAGCTGAAGTCTTAATGAACATTCCATTATGTCTTAATTAAAATTAAATTACTGTTTAAAAAAATCTATGCAATCATGTATCCAATACAAACCACGCTCTCTGTAAGGAATGGCGGGGGTGATTTGCAATCGAAAGTGTTGAATTCAAGTGAGAACAAATTAAGGGTAGAGGGAGGGAATAGGGTTGGGTCGAGGGCTTCAGAAGATTTGAACAGACTTGGAACAAAAGCCTGCTCTTACATCTGCAAAGTTGAATAAAAGCATTTGGAATTCTGATTTTTTTTTCTTTTGTACTCTTTAATATCAAACGTTATCTGCTGTACTGGAAATTTGCAAAACTGCTTTCTGTCTCAGATGAAAAGTGAATTTCACATGCACACATAAAGTTTCCTTATAAAATATTACCACTTTGAATTATTTGTCTGTGTCCCTGCTTGCTTGAGATTTCCTCCCACTAAAGCTTACATTTTCGACTTGACTGATAAATTATAGCGCGTTCTAGCTTCAACAGGCTGCAAGTTCTATCAACAACATTGGTGACAAAACATCTTTTACACTATGGTTGATCCTTGCAGTGACCGACAGGGTTGGTGTATTACCGTAACTGTTTCTCCCTCATAAAAGAAAACGAATTTTCTGTAGTAATCTGCATTATGCCTCAAATGTGGATGGAGCTTAATTTGTAGGGTAGCCTAAACATTATTTTAAGAAAGCTCTAAATACTGTATGCGCTATGAATAAACTTTTATAAAATTAAAACAGCCACTCTGTTACATAATTTATGGACTCAAAGAATAGCCTACAACCAATAGAGAGCTAACTTACCATCCTCCTTGCCGTCCTGAGGAGGAGTTCCTGTGTGAAAATGTGAAGTCGGTACAGTAGTATGTGTCCAGCTCTTCAAATAACATGAGTGAAAGAAGATGTAACGGTTTTAATGTGTTAAAGCTTATATTATTTTCTTTTTTATCATCTGTCTGTTTGTTTGTCGGCGTAGAAAAAAACTTAGGATTGAGAGCGAACCGTCAGGCTGTTATGACGACCTGAGTAAGCGCGGGATTTTTCTGCTTTCTTCCACCTCTTTATCCTGGCCGTTACTCTGGCGAGGACGCGCGCCTTGTGTTTAAATTCACACGCAGGCGGGAAGAGCGCGACCGATCGTAGAACGTGGGCTGTTGTGGCGGGAATCATGCTGGCGTTGACGTTCACCTGCCGCGTACTTCTCATCTTTCTGTTGTCAAATTCGGTAAAGATGACGGACGAAAATCAGGTAAACTCCCGACTGGAGGCGAAAATAATACCTGATTTCAGCTTGCATGTGTAAAATGTATAGTTGTGATACATTTTTATAGATGCAAGCTGATTTTTGAGAAATTGCTGAAAAAGTAAGATTAACAGAAAAGCTTTTACATTTAGTAATTGTTGCAGAAAATTAAAGAATTAAATTATGTGATGTAATGAGGACTTGTCACACTGTTTTAAAATATCAACTCTTAAAAAGTCACAAAGTTGAAATATGTAACATGCCCCATTGAAGTAAAAAGGGTTTGGTGGATTTCTGTGGATAGTATTGCTTTGTGACATACATTTCCATGTCAAAACATAACACCTGTTGACCTGCAAAAATGCCACCTGGAAATGTGAAATGCCTGAGCACAAGCCACATAATTCTGAACAGGCTGAAAGAGTTTTTGTCTGAAAGGTACACAAGAATACAGAATGTTTACTCTTTAAAATAGCTCAATCCTCAAAAGGGTCACATGTTATAGAAGGACAAGCAAATTGGCATTGAATTTAAAATATGCACACCTGTCAGCAAAGTGGCACCACATCTCTCATTCATTACTAAACCAACCACCTGAGGCCACTAAGACTGTATTTATTTTCATTCACAGTTATAAAATTGTTAGACATGCCTCATGTCCACAGTGCTGCCTTGTTCTCCAACAGAGACATGTTTGACTTTACTCGCTCCGGCTGTTTGTTACTGCACTCTTGGCAGGAGTCGGTTTAAGCACAACTGTGTTCATGTCACTTTTAATGTTTCATTTTCTGTTGCGTTTTGAAACTGGACTTTGAAGGTGTGGAAAAGCTTCCACCCTGATGACTTTGGCAAATCAAGATCAAAAATGAAGTATTACTTTAATACCTTGACTGACTCTGTGTGAAATATTAGAATTTATCATATTTGACCTAAAAAGTGGTCCTTCCTTGTTCCTACAACTCTATAACTAATAATCATGCAGTGCAAGACAACAACAATTAGGGGAAATAGACATTTTAATTAACCAATGTATATAAAATATAAATCTGATGGGTCATATAGGGTCTTGCCCTTTTATACATAAATTATTACACTGTGTGTAATATGTAGTGATATTTAATAAATATTATTTTTATTGCGGCATGTTGTGTAATATATTTTCTTTTAAAAAAACTGCTGAAGGTTTTCATGGTTTCTCAGTAATGATTTTGTGTTATACTGTATATTATAGAATATATCTGTTCACACTCATCAGAGCTGGAGATGTTACCACAGATGTCTGGTGTTGCGAACATTTGCAAGTCATTTTGCAAGCTCTCTCTCTCTCTCTCTCTCTCTCTTTCTCTCTCTCTCTCTCTCTCTCTCTCTCTCTCTCTCTCTCTCTCTCTCTCTCTCTCTCTCTCTCTCTCTCTCTCGGGCTTCATTAATGAACAGACTGCTCTATTCATGGATTCAGTAAACACTGCCACAGATGTTTAGGATATTCATGGTTAAATGGAATCTCTGCTATTGTTTTGCAACTGTTTTGCCTTTTCCCCACATTACATCTCTATGTTCAGTGCAAAAAAATAAAAATAAAAAATGTAATCTGTCATAGAAAGATTGTTACTGCTGTAATTGAAACAAAAAATTTAGATTGAGATTGCTTTTTTAACCAAACTTTTATTTTCCTTCTCTAATTGAATTACATCAGAAGATATAAAATCCAAATGCAGGATAATTAAATTTCTTAATATTTGGGGCTATTAAAAATATAAATGTGCACTCTTTTTGCTTGCTTCAAACATGATAATCTGTTCTTTGAGGGAGTGCAAAAATCTAAATCTTTCACTAGTCTGTCTAAAGTGTCTTGCATCACCTTACGCATCATGGGACCTCCAGCGTTTTTCACGACAGTAGACGGCTGTTCCTCGGCCAGACACCATGTTTCCCTTTTTTCTGCCTATTTTGAGAGCTTTTACACAGACTAGCCTTTCACATTCAGCCATTCCCCCTCCCATTCTCTAATTATAGTTGCTGGTGTTGGACAAGCAGTGGCCTCGAGTGTGTGTGCTGGACTGTGCTAGAGGGCGCCGTCAAGCAGTGTGTGGCAGCAACGGACGAATGTATAAATCTCTGTGCTCTTTTCAACGTGCCCAGTGCATTAACAGCCAGCTGAGGATGGACACACTGTCGACATGCACAGGTAAAGCACCACAGAGTTTCTGCTCTCAGTGGACGATGTCTTGAAAGTGTTCTGTGTTTGTCAGCAGACGTGTTGAGCTCTAAATGTCAGCTGGCTCGTTCTCAAGCTCTGCGGGCCAGTGCTCGTTCCGATTCCTTGGCCATCTTTATCCCAATATGCAAAGCCGACGGAACCTATGCAGAGGTATTGTGATGCTAAAGTCCAACAACTAAATTCAGAGTTGATATTCATAACTGCATTCATAATCTCAGAAGAAACGTAAGTGATTGGTTCATTTGGAGGCTCATTTTTCCAATCAGTTTCCATCCCCTGCATGACCTCTCGTGACCTTTGACCTGTAGGTGCAGTGTCACACTCAGACAGGTTTTTGCTGGTGCTCCAGCGCTGATGGGATACCTGTGAGCGGAAGCTCTGTCCTACACCTGCGGCCCAACTGCACTGGTGAGTTCTGTGTGTGAGACGCATGAACTAGTGAGACAGAACACTGTTATTTTGGTATCATTAGTTTTATGTGAATTTTGGGATATCCCATCAAAAAACACAGGATGGAAGTGCCAAGATATGCATAAATTCAAAAAATGTGCGTTAAAAAAACGTATGCGCTCAATTGAGTCGGTTTATGTTTATATCTGATTAGAAGATGTGCAATAAACTACGATGGAAGCACAATTAGTTAGTAAAAATGTTTTGTGTATTTGTCATTTTTATAGTTTTTGTACTTTTATAGTATGGTGGCGCATTGCTGCCACATTAGATTTTTTTCCACTCAATTATGTCGTAATAACGAGATGCTATATCATTAAAATTACATATTTTCTTGTAATAATGACATTTTCCTCATTAAAACAACATATTTTTCTCATTAAAACAATACATTTTCTTATTAAAACAACATATTTTCTCATAATAGCGACATTTTCCTCATTAAAACAACATATTTTCTCATAATAATAAAATAATAGCGAAATATGACGATAAAATGACATTTTCTCGTAATAACTAAATGTTGTTTTTCTTGTTAAAAGTAATATTTTCTTGTAATAACAAGATATGTCGTTAAAATATTATTACAAGAATATGTTTTAATGATAAAAATATGTTGTTTTAACAACATATCTCGTTATTAGACCATAATTGTGTGGAAAAATAATATGTATTTTAGTACCTTGGCAAATAGCTGAAACAAAATAAGTTTATTTCAGTTAATGTTTTTTTAATTTCATGATGGTTTTAGCTAACAATAATAACTCTGATACAGACACTGCGAATTGGGCTTTGTTTAGAATTTTGGGGTGAAAACATCTCTAGAAACCTCAGAGAACTGCGAGTTTTATATGGTTAAGCATCACTCACATTTTCTTCACAAAACCTAAAGCAATCTGTTTTTCACTATATCTGTGTTGAAGGTCAGATGTCAGATATTGCTCAGGAAACCGATGTGGAATTAGCACAAGCGAGTGAGAGAACACACATACACAAATACTGCAGTATAATGAAATAAAGGTGACATACCTGACATGTTCCTCTCTGGGTTTAGAGCGAGGTGTTCCTGATCCTGATCCACGCTTTGTGCCGACGACTGCAGGTGACTTCACTGCATTTATACTCAAGACTTATATCAAAATCTTATATTTGAAGTCTTTTGCATGAATTTTGTGATCATTAAAGCTCAAATACAAGCAAATATTTTTATGGAAGGTAATGCGTTACATTTCTTTTGCATTACTTTTTCTCATAATTTTAAGGGGATTTTTATTTTATTTTTTAAATCTGTTTTGGGCAAATGTAAAGGCCCTTTACCATTGATAAACAATAAAGATGTTACCATTGAGATACCATCTGACTTTAAATACAGGAGCCACCGTGCCTCCATTTTGGGTGACAATCCTATTGAACTCTGACCCGAATGGAAAGCGTCCGGTCAGACGACCCACAGGTGAGAAGGAGAGATGATCAAGGCTTCATTTGAGTGTTTTGAAGAGTGAACTTGTTCAGTTTCTTACTGTGTATTCCTGTAGACTCTCTAAAGAACTGTGAACACGAGAGAATGTCTTTGCTCGCTGAAGCGGACATTCAGGGGTCAGATGAGCGATTTATCCCAGAATGCAGTGCAGATGGGCGGTACAAATCCGTTCAGTGCCACAGCGACACGGGATACTGCTGGTGTGTGAGAGTGGACTCGGGACGGCCCATCCCGGGCACTTCTGACAGGTTGGGAGTTTGTGTGTATGTGTACAGATTACATTGTGTATATGTGTAATATGTAATATGTGTACATATTACATTGTAGGGGACCAGTCAGTGGTCAAGGGGAAATGGGTTAATAAACATACTAAATTATACTTTTTTGAAAATGTAAAAATGCAGAACGTTTTGTGTGATGGGTAAGTTTAGGGGTAGGGTTAGTGTAAGGGAATAGAATATACAGTTTGTACAGTATAAACACCATTACGTCTATGGAGAGTCCCCACAAAGATAGTGAACTTGTGTGTGTGTGGGTGTGTGTGTGTGTGTGTGTGTGTGTATAAGTCAGTGTAGAAAACTGAAAATGATTATTTTCTCTGTACAGGAACCAGCTGCCTGACTGCAGCTCTCAGGAAACAAACACAATCATCATCAACAACAGCTACACAGAGACACCTCTCTCAGGTCAGATCTAAGCATATATTAGATAAATTGCAAGCAGAATGGAAAGATACATTTTAAATAAATACCTTCTCTTTTAAAGTGCCCCTATTCTGCTACTTTAAAGGTTGCTAATTTTGTTTTGGAGTCTTCTACAATAAGTTTACATGCATCCAAGGTTAAAAAAATCAGCTCTTTTCTGGTTCAATAAAGGATTTTCTCTCTAAACCCCTCTGTAATGAGGTTTGTTGTTCAGGGAAGAAGGAGGCGGGAACCGTCGAACGTTCAACACACTTTAATACAAAATATACACAAAACGATAGTAAAAGCTGCAGCCACTCACAGACGACTGCCGCACACACATAAACAAAACATAACATAAAAGTCCAGGCCTGGTCCTCTCTCATCCTTCACTGTCGTCGCTCCTCCTTTTATGCTTCCGTAGCTCCTCCGTGAGAGATCCAAGGCTTGCAGATGACGCTCATTATCAATCTCGCTCCGTTCTCACGGCTCTCGGCCCCGCCCTGCTTGCCACACTCTCCTTCCTGATTGCTTCCTCTGCTCTGATTGGTCAGATTGCCCAGTCTGTTGTGATTGTTCGACCACTTACAGCGCGTGTTGGATACCAAACACCATTACCATATCTGATTTTTCAGCTCTTCCTCAGTGCTTGATACACAGTGATACGAACAGTAAATCGTATCAATTCCAGCGCAAGTCCTCATCCTTTTAAAGGGCAGCAAAATGGATTTGCTTTTGCAGCTCAAAAAACAGCGTCGTCTTGACATGAACAACACAAGCCAAACTCTTCCAGTCTCAGCTACAACAGTGTTTGAGGGTCAAAGGAGATGCTGTTCACTGACAGCCAATGAAGACCATGGCATTATGCAGATCTGTTACAAACCTATGAAGGTTCGAGCTGGAAGTGAGACTGGAATCACTGACGACTCCTTTCAGCAGTTCAGAATCAATTATTTCTTTTAGGAGACAATGCATTTGTAAGTTTGAAACTTTGCAGACCTTTTACATTCACAAACGGTTATTTTACACACTGCATTAAAGGTGATCTCTGAAAAAGCATTTTAGGGACAGGATCCAGTTGTGTATATGAGGTGTTGTATAGAGGCTATAGTAGACTGACCCATAGGTAAATATTGAAGGGCAATGAACCACCAAAATGTCAATATTGTAGCACTAACTTGTATGGTTTTGGTAAGCCCAATTATTAATATCATTAGACAATTCTTTTTTATCAGCACATTCTTTGAATGATTTATGTTGTAAGATGGACCAAGCAAAACTTTTACCATTTTTATCACAACTACATTTAAATGATCTTTTATAGAGTAGTAGACAACATAGTTTAGACTTTTTTCAAAGATGAATTTTATACATTTACAATTTGTTGTATTGTTTGTTGAATATTGATTTGTATGGCAATAAATTAAAATACAACCAACAGGTCAGATCTTAGTCTATTTGACTCTCTAAAATACATATCACCAATTTAATTTGCAGTATCTGTCTGTTTGTATAGGTTGTTCCAGTGTTCGAAAGACTGACTTTTTGAGGAGTTTAATAGAAGCATTTCAGCAGGAAGTGGAAAGTGTTGCTCCATCTTCTCCTTACAGGTTAGAGACACACACATCGATTACAGTTAGTAGACATAAAGACAAGCAGATATTGAGTTATCAGACACTTCACTTTTAAAACAGTGTTGTTATTGTTGACTAAAACTATTAAAAATCTTTTTTGTTAATTGAAATAAAGCTGAAATATGAATAAAATATTAGATGAAAAACTAACACCTCCAAAATGTAAACGAAAATTGCAAATGTTGCACTTGTAACAAACTGAAAGTTGAAATACTTAAATGACTGAAACTAAAACTGAAATAAATATAAAATAAAGCTAAATCGAAGAAAAAAAAAACTTAAAAAAAAACTAAAATTCACATAGTGTGAAAATGTGAACGACGCTGGGGACAGTTGATGGGCCGACGCTGCATCATCACGAAAGTTTATGCCTTGACAATTTAAATATTCAAGCGCAAGAAGACGCGAAATGAGCTCATTTCGTTACTCGCGCGCTGTGTCTGGAAAGTTTTGTACGCACACATCTGAAGTGTCCAGAAAGTGGGTCTCAGATAGCGTGTGAATACTAAACTGAGCTCTCTTTCATGTCTTGCATTTGAGCGGACAATTTCACACAAAATTGTGCACAAAAATAGCGAATATACTAGTAGACATGTCTTAAGTGAACGTTAACAGTTGAGAAAGTAAACGTATGTGTATCAGTATATTAGATCCGTGCATTCACTCTTAAAGTGACAGCAGCCTAATATTCCTGCTACTGTGTTTTTAATGTTAATCAAACAACAAAAGGACAAAGAAGAAAATCACACTGCTCTTGACTGAATAACTTTTGTAACTTTAATAAGGATTCATTAATAAGGATGTTTAATTCATACAGTGAAGACTATGCAGTGCTATCTTACATTTGATCACTTTATTAAATTTCTGTCGCTGAAAACTACTGTTAGACCTACCTGAAAAACCTGAAAAGCACTGTTTATTTCATTTGCATCTTTGTTATATTGTATTTATTTGTGCTGGTGCTTGTAATTTTATTATTTGTTCTTATTTTATTACGGACTCTCTTATGTTTTACATATAAATTAGTTGGGCTAGTAGTTTTAGAATAGAGAACAGTGAAATTTCAATGGTATCTAAAATTTTGGTGTCATTACGGCCTGTTTTTGCAAAAACAGTTTCATGGCAGGTAAAAAAAAATATTTATGGCAGGTAAATTTTAAGTCACCGGCCATTTTCAGGTGTGGCAAAAAGTTTTAGGCCCTGCATAAGCACATAACAAAATTTCTAAAACTGAAAAAATATAAAATAAAAGCTAATTCAATAGTATATAAATAATACTAAAATTACACTGCTTTAGAGAAATCGCAAAATGTTCATTCATTAATTTATGCATGCATTAATTTGATCTTTCTAATGGTTATCAGTGTATTTCTACATTGTCATTTCTGTGGCGTTGATCCAGAGCTTCCATCATTGACTGATTCTTCTGGTCTTTCAGGACACCCGAGTCCCGTCTTCACGTCCCCACCTCTCCTCCCTCTGTTCACACTCTCCGTCTGTACTTTATGCTGCTGGACACAGATGGTGATGGTGTTCTCAGCGAGCGAGAAGCTCGTCCCTTACGGCTCCTGCTTCGCAGAAGTCTGCGTCCTCGCCGCTGTGCCAAGACATTCATGCAATCCTGTGATCGTAACGCAGACCGTCACCTCAGCTCTCAAGAACTCACTTCCTGTCTTGGCATTTGAGGCCCAAATCCATAAATATTGTGCAGGATGAAGGATCTTTGGAAATGGTTTCAGACATCAGTTTGACCTTCATCTCTCCACAGCTCCTTTGAGTCTGTGACTGCAGCGTTCAATCACTTCACTCTGGGTTTTTGAATCTGTTTCAGCTCTCGCCGGCACTCTGACCTTTTCACTTATGCAAGTCCAAACGCTGTGCCTTTCAAATAAAGGACTCGTTATTGGTTTTGTAAAAATATCCACGGGTGAGCCTTTCTGACCGCTGGAGCTCTCAAGTGTGTGTGAGTGTATCTGAGTGTCTGAGAGTGAGTTTGGACACAGTACAGTACATGAACATTGTAACAATTCAGTATTATGACCAGGGTTACTGTAGTTAACTGAAACTAAAACCATACAAAAATGCTTGAAATAAGATCAATGTTAACTGAAATAAAATTAAATATAGAAAACTTTAACTTGTTTTATTTCAGCTTGTTGCCAATGCAACATTTCACATGTTTGTTTGTTAACTTTTAAAACCACAATGTGGAAACAAAGTGCTGTACAGAAAGAATAAATAAAAGAATGAAAACATAGAACCGATAAAACATATACCACACAACAACAACAAAAAATAACTAAAAATGAATAAAAACTATATATAAAAAAAAAAAAAAAAATGTATACAAATGACAAAAACACATAACAAAATTTCTAAACCTCCAACTAAAATTAAAATGAGAAATGAAAATATAAAAATAAAAACTATAATAGTATAAATGATACTACAATAAAATGTAAATAAATATGACTTAATTTCTTACAGAAATATTTTTTTCATTTAAACGCTGGAAATAACCATATTTTAGGACCTAATACAACGTAATACAAAAGCAACACACAAAAAAACCTACATTCTGATAGAAATCTACATGTTTTTAATAAATTTTTCAAACAAAATAGTTCGCATTTTCACTGATCTCAGATTTTGAACCTCATTTTATGTCAAAGTACTACTTAGTAACAGATTTTGGTAACACTTTATTTTGCAGTGTCATTTTTATACTTTAAGCTACATGTAGTTACTACAGTAATAACTATAAATTATGCATAATTACATGCAACTAACACTAAACCAAACTTATTTCAACCCCTAACCCTAATAAGTACATGTAGTTAATTAATATTACTCAGCTACCTACTTAAATCTATAATCACACTGTAACAACCACACCTTAAAAAATAAAGTGTAACCCAGATCTTTTGTATTAAAGCAAAATAAAGCTGTTTCTCTTGAGTTTCGTGTTTCTTCAGTGCTGACAGGCCTTGAGAAGGTGAAATCTACAGTCAGTCCTTGGATATGAGAGTGAGTGTGAATGGAAGATTCATAATAATGTGGCCCAAACACCCTTGACAGTTGTAAAGAAGGGTTTTAATCCACCTTTATTATACAACAGCAGTCAGATCACACCCCACTGACTCCAGTGTGTTTGTTTCACCTTACGTAGCAATGCGGAAGTATGCTATTTTCTGTAGACTAATTGTGTGGTCACTTCCAAATCTGCTGGTCTGGAAAATAACAAAATGCAGTCAAATAATTAGTGCTACAAACCAGTGTGTTAATGATTACGAATTAAAATAATATGATAACAAATATCAAGCAGCAACAGTTTTTATACAGCTGAAATAAACGGAAGTGGATGAGACCGGAAGTTGCCCGCGCCCTCACTTATGTTGAGAATAAGGTGAATATAGTGCTCGTGTTTACATGTTGTTGTGTGTTTGCTTGACTTAATGTACTTCTCTTGATCTTAAACACCGTTTTATGGCAAGCCGTTTTAACATTTAATCATTTAAACCGACTAGTCTCTATTTTCATGCTACTAGTACTTATTTTTTAGATACTAGTATCTATTCCATTAAGTACTAGTACTTATTCATTAGCTACTAGTGCTTATTCTTTAGGTACTAGTGCCTATTCTTTAGATACTAGTACTTATTCAATAGATACTAGTGCTTATTCTTTAGATACTAGTGCTTATTCTTTAGGCACTAGTACTTATTCAATAGATACTAGTACTTATTCATTAGATACTAGTACTTATTCATTAGATACTAGTACCTATTAAATAGATACTAGTACTTATTCATTAGATACTAGTACTTATTCATTAGATACTAGTTCTTATTTATTAGATACTAGTACTTATTCATTAGATACTAGTACTTATTCAATAGATACTAGTACTTATTCATTAGATACTAGTACTTATTCATTAGATACTAGTACTTATTCATTAGATACTAGTACTTATTCTTTAGATACTAGTACTTATTCAATAGATACTAGTACTTATTCATTAGATACTAGTTCTTATTTATTAGATACTAGTACTTATTCATTAGATACTAGTACTTATTCAATAGATACTAGTACTTATTCATTAGATACCAGTACCTATTCATTAGATACTAGTACTTATTCATTAGATACTAGTTCTTATTTATTAGATACTAGTACTTATTCATTAGTTACTAGTACTTATTATTAGATACTAGTACTTATTCATTAGATACTAGTACCTATTAAATAGATACTAGTACTTATTCATTAGATACTAGTACTTATTCATTAGATACTAGTACTTATTCATTAGATACTAGTACTTATTTAATAGATACTAGTACTTATTCATTAGATACTAGTACTTATTCAGTAGATACTAGTACTTATTCATTAGATACTAGTACTTATTCAGTAGATACTAGTACTTATTTAATAGATACTAGTACTTATTCATTAGATACTAGTACTTATTCATTAGATACTAGTACCTATTAATTAGATACTAGTACTTATAAATTACATACTAGTACTTATTCAATAGATACTAGTACCTATTTATTAGATACTAGTATTTATTCCGAATGTTACTGGTAAGATTTTTTATTTTACTAGTCACAACTGCTTTTTTACTCGTCTTATGTTATGACTAGTCAGAAATGCCACTGGATAGTTCAATTAAAAATCTTACTAGTAAAATAAAAAATCTTACTAGTAACATTTGGAATAAATACTAGTATCTAATAAATAGTTACTAGTATCTATTGAATAAGTACTAGTAGCTAATTTATAAGTACTAGTATCTAATTAATAGGTACTAGTATCTAATGAATAAGTACTAGTATCTAATGAATAAGTACTAGTGTCTATTGAATAAGTACTAGTATCTAATGAATAAGTACTAGTATCTATTTAATCGGTACTAGTATCTATTTAATAGGTACTAGTATCTAATGACTTAATACTAGTGTTTGTTGAATACATACTAGTATCTAGTAATAGTTACTAGTATCTAAAAAATAAGTACTAGTACCTAATAAATAACTACTAGTATCTAATATATATGTACTAGTCACAATTGGAATACATACTAGTCAGAACTGAATAGTTGATATCTGAATGACAGATGCCCATAGAAGTCAATGGCAATTTTTTTTATTTGTTACTAGTAACAAAAGAATAGTTACTAGTCACTATTGGAATAAGTACTAGTATCTAATGAATAAGTACTAGTATCTATTTAATAGGTACTAGTATCTAATGAATAAGTACTAGTATCTAATAATAAGTACTAGTAACTAATGAATAAGTACTAGTATCTAATAAATAAGAACTAGTATCTAATGAATAAGTACTAGTATCTAATGAATAAGTACTAGTATCTATTTAATAGGTACTAGTATCTAATGAATAAGTACTAGTATCTAATGAATAAGTACTAGTATCTATTGAATAAGTACTAGTACCTAAAGAATAAGCACTAGTATCTAAAGAATAGGCACTAGTACCTAAAGAATAAGCACTAGTAGCTAATGAATAAGTACTAGTACTTAATGGAATAGATACTAGTATCTAAAAAATAAGTACTAGTAGCATGAAAATAGAGACTAGTCGGTTTAAATGATTAAATGTTAAAACGGCTTGCCATATTTTTACTCGTCTTATGTTATGACTAGTCAGAAATGCCACTGGATAGTTCAATTAAAAATCTTACTAGTAAAATAAAAAATCTTACTAGTAACATTTGGAATAAATACTAGTATCTAATAAATAGTTACTAGTATCTATTGAATAAGTACTAGTAGCTAATTTATAAGTACTAGTATCTAATTAATAGGTACTAGTATCTAATGAATAAGTACTAGTATCTAATGAATAAGTACTAGTGTCTATTGAATAAGTACTAGTATCTAATGAATAAGTACTAGTATCTATTTAATCGGTACTAGTATCTATTTAATAGGTACTAGTATCTAATGACTTAATACTAGTGTTTGTTGAATACATACTAGTATCTAGTAATAGTTACTAGTATCTAAAAAATAAGTACTAGTACCTAATAAATAACTACTAGTATCTAATATATATGTACTAGTCACAATTGGAATACATACTAGTCAGAACTGAATAGTTGATATCTGAATGACAGATGCCCATAGAAGTCAATGGCAATTTTTTTTATTTGTTACTAGTAACAAAAGAATAGTTACTAGTCACTATTGGAATAAGTACTAGTATCTAATGAATAAGTACTAGTATCTATTTAATAGGTACTAGTATCTAATGAATAAGTACTAGTATCTAATAATAAGTACTAGTAACTAATGAATAAGTACTAGTATCTAATAAATAAGAACTAGTATCTAATGAATAAGTACTAGTATCTAATGAATAAGTACTAGTATCTATTTAATAGGTACTAGTATCTAATGAATAAGTACTAGTATCTAATGAATAAGTACTAGTATCTATTGAATAAGTACTAGTACCTAAAGAATAAGCACTAGTATCTAAAGAATAGGCACTAGTACCTAAAGAATAAGCACTAGTAGCTAATGAATAAGTACTAGTACTTAATGGAATAGATACTAGTATCTAAAAAATAAGTACTAGTAGCATGAAAATAGAGACTAGTCGGTTTAAATGATTAAATGTTAAAACGGCTTGCCATACCGTTTGACCTGCAGGCTTCTGCTCCTGTGGATAATATAACCACCAGCAACACCAAAGGACACCCCTAGGTGTCAGTGTAACTCCAATCCAGATCTGAGTGAATCTGCGTCGAAGGGTTGGCGGACTGGCGGTCTTTGGCTGTTGTTGACTATCAATTTACTTCTTCATACAACACAACTGCCATCATTCATTTTAAAGGTAGGTTTGTGTGAGACACGTACTAGCAAGTAAGTGAGATATCATTGAGCACACCTGTATATTTCACTTTGTTCTCACTTATATAACCAACACTTTCCACATAGCTAGGCCTATTGTGATATGTTTTTTTTCCACAATTAGCCTATTAACATCGTACATCTAGGTAGGCAGCAAAGGTTTTTATATTTTCTGTTTAATATACATTTATGACACAATATCCTAATTTGTGTTTTGTTACCTTGGCTTTACATGACACAACACTGCTGTGAGGGTGTTTCTGACTGCCGAGGGAGCCCTTGTGAAAAAGAAGTGCACTTAATTGTATTGAGTGTGCCCTGTAGTGTTCTTCAAATCTTAAATATTTTTTAAATACTGTATTTGCAGATAATATAATATTAATGAAATAAAGGCCACTTAGGTGTGCTTAAAGAAAGTACACACTTGAGTGCATTTTGTAATGTCACATTTAAAATGTCACATACATTTTAAATCATTTAGGGTTGGTCCAAATACCATTTTTTTTTAGCTTCGAAGCTTCGGTAGTAATGAACATCGAATATTCGAAGCTTCGGAGAGAGGGGGCTGAACATATTCTTCTCTCTAATAAAGGCAGGATTCTCTGTGTGTCTGTCTGTCCGTTTGCATTTTGATTATTTCGAGAACCGTTCATCCAATCGACTTCACAAGGGAGTGCAGTGCCACATTTGGTGCAATATAGATAGACACGCGAGACGCGACACATTCAGAATTAATACACTTTTAATAAACTACAGAACAACGCGAGCGGGAAGCGGGCAGGGCTTATGCTCCGAGAACGGACACTGCACTAGTGATACTAAACACATCTTCCCCATGAACAACACAAAGTAAATACACTTGCACGTAACACACACACACACACACACACACACACACACACACACACACACACACACACACACACGTCTGTTAACTTAAGCAATACTTTTAATAAGGTAGTCTAATATTTTTCTGACTAACAAATTACTGACAAAGTAAAGGCGTCCCCTTGGAATTATAAGGTTCTATCTGCGTTCTGAGCAGTTTTGAGATATTGAGCTTTAAAGTTTTTGCATTCCATTCGACTGTGTAGAAAGAACCTTTTTATTTTCTAAATAAAAAGTTCCAAAATGTACACAACTTAAAAAACAACATCACATAATGTAAAGAAGTGGTCACAGAATAAGAATAACTAAATTTTGACAAAAATGTCAGATAGAACCTTATAATTCCAAGGGGACGAAGGGTAGATTTAAATAAAGAAAAAAGTAAATTTAAATAAAGAAAAACTAAATTTAAAATAAAGAAAAACTAAATTTAAATAAAGAAAAAACTAAATTTAAATAAAGAAAAAAATGAAATTTAAATAAAGAAAAAATGAAATTAAGTTAAATTAGAGATTAATTTAGATTGATAATAACGGGTAAAAAGCTTAATACATTTTGTTTCTATTATTCTATTTTCCACAATGTCATTAACCCAAAATACAAGCTCAGGCATGCACTTCTGTCCACACACACTCCGCTGTTCTGCACTTCTGTCCACACACACTCCGCTGTTCTGCACTTCTGTCCACACACACTCCGCTGTTCTGCACTTCTGTCCACACACACTCCGCTGTTCGGCGCTCTAGCCAGAGAATAGTAGTAGTAGCTTTATTGTCACTTAGTCACAAGTACCAGTGAAATTAGACATCAACCTGTCCATACAGACATACATACAATATGACAAGGGGGTATAGACAGGACAGGAAGACAGAGCATTGAGGGAAAAAATACAGCATAACATGAGGAGAGGTGAGGAGAAAAAAAAGGCAACCCCCAGACTATGCTCCTGTAAGGAGTACAGTTTGGGAACAGTAAAAAAATACTCCCGTTGCAGGAACACTTTAGTAGGCCAAGAAGAAGCAAATATATTTATTAAGGATAACGAGGTTGGGTTCCTTCAACTGTCATCCTATTAAAAATGGCTAGTCCATATAAGATAATTGTAAAAAAGAGTATTGTATTTCGTCAGATTTTATAGTGTTGAGCAGATTCAAGTGCGAATGAGAATCCTTTCGAGGGGGATGCCAGGTGTGCAAAAAAAATTTTTTTCAAATCGAATACCAACCCACCGAATGAATTTTTGAATATTCGGGTCCAGCCCTAAAATCATTAAGTTTTAATAATCTTTTGTCATGCTTTTAAAAGAAGTACACTTGTTTTGATGTGTTGACTAACATACTAAAGCTCATGTAAAATAGGCTACTTGATTATTATTTTTACTGAGGTGTGTTATTTGATAAGTTAATATATATTTTAAATGTTTTATTATCATTTAGGCCAATTTATTCATTCATTATCATCATCATTATTAATATTATTGGAGCAATTAGAAACACAGGTTTACCCATCTATGAAGACTTCAGCTTTTTCCCCGGAAATGGGAAAAAAGGTCCATTTCAGATTTACTGGCCCATAAACATTACATCACTCGACAAGTAGGCAGCTGTTGTACAGAATATGTTACAATCTCTGGTTAGAGGAGAACATTTACTCAAGTTAGTGGATATTCATAAATAATCTGTATTTGTTTGGATCCAGAGAATCATCTACTCTGTTTCTCCATCTACACTGTGAAATCCATCTCTCTCCGTCTCTCTATCACCCCATCATTATTAGATCTGTCCTGTAGGTGTGCAGCGGGCAGAAATTGGACATTAATAAATCATAAATCTACTTCATTTCTGAAGATGGATTCAGTCTCTCCATTAGGATTAGGATAATAAGCGTGTTGAAGGAGTAAATTAAATAAAGTTTGTGATAAAGGGATTTTCAGCCGTTCCTGTTGGAAAAACCAGTTTACTCCTGTGTAATGTGGTCAATTGTTTCTTGAAATTAGTAACAACCAATAACATGTTTCTGCTGCTTGGACACCAACAGTTTGCAGTTTAGAGGAAGAACTAGTCACTGGTTTTGCCAGATCAGGGTAAACAGATCTTTGAAAAGTATCGTAACATGCAAAAAACTGCGCAAATGCTGTTGAACCATGTTTTATGTAGAATTGTAACTGTTCAGTATATCCTCACTCTTTTCTTCTGAATTCTTTTGGAGGTCCATAGTTTGACCTAATTAATGTCCTCATTTGCCCAAACTAATTTAAAGTCACTGGCGGCATCCGAAATCGAAAACTTCCATACTAAATAGTAGGTGAAAAACAGTATGTCCGAATTCACAATACTCTAATAAAAGAGTAGGCAAAAAGTACCCAGATTATTTACTACTTCCAGTGAGAATCTGAAGTATAGGATGGACACTTTACTATCCCATAAGGCCACGGGAAAGGATTTATGAATGGCAGTGAAGCGACGCAACTGACGCTGGAAGGTCACGTGATAATGGAAACATGGCGAATGTAGTACGTCCGGATTACATTACTACACACATTCGTACTAGAGAATGTGCATTGTTAGTGTTCACAAAGTAAGTAGTTATTCAAAATAAGTACATACTCAAGAGAGTATGCGATTTCCAACGCAGCCGCTATAATCAGAGCAATAGCAAACCACAACGATTGAATCAATTCCACAAGGACAAAATCAAGTCCCGCCCTAACATTTATTCTTGTTCGAGAAGATGTTTCACTCATGGACTGTAAAAAAAAAAGATGCACAACGTGTCTCCACTTATATTCCAGAAATGGTCATTGCCGATTATGTTATTTGGAGCCCAAGTCTTTCCATTAGTGATCCTGAGGTAGAGCCGCAGCATCAATGTCCCGCCATCCTCTCGCTACCGCAGACTCAATCACTAGCACAGCTGTCAATCATGATAACACCCCATTTTATAGCATCAGAACTAAATAAAACCAAACTTATTGGAAAAACAAACACTTGAACATACGTCTGTGTGAGAAGAACTACCTAAAATGACAGAAACCATCTTTGGAAAACACTTGGATTTTTGGCGTGCGTCCCATTCGATTACATGGAGAGGGCGGGGTTTATGACCTGCAGCCAGACAGCAGGGGGCGATTAAAAAGCTTTGGCTTCACCTGCGTCTCAATCAGCTCACTAGTTCAGTAGTCAGGGCACTGATCAGTAGGGCTGTACTCAACCAAAGAAAATCTTGGTCGACTGAAGTCCTGAAATTTTCGACTAAAAATCGACTAAAATCGACTAAAAATGACGGTAAAAAAATAAAAAAATAATTTTTAAAAAAAATTAATTAGATGCGCACTGTGCGCAGTACTTGGTAGCCTTGTTGTCCGCCTAAATGAATTATAAATAAACATAAAAAACTAATAGGCTATTTGCAGTATATTAAATAGTTTTTGACCTAATTATTTTGCACTGAAATGAGTCTGACACTCGAGTCTGTCGGCTCTGACAGCGTTGCATCACGTGCACCTGCAATATCATTGCTTATGATTTCCGAAAATAGTACTATGTTGTCAACTAGTGATATCATCACAAGAACTGTTGAGGAATTTGCAACATAATTTAGACAATTATTTTTGTCATATGTTATAATAAGTTATAACTGTCAGACACTATCATTTCACCGTGCATGTCCTCGCACCGAGCGAGGCTGAACATGAGCTCAGCTTCGCAGCTGAGACACGAATAGACTATTAACTTAAAGCTTTTACTCTTAATAAACACAAAAGGCACGTCCACTTTAATAAAAAAAGAATATTTATTAAACAAACCAGATCAAGAGCAGAAACGAAATAAAGTGCATAACTGAAAAATAAAGCATCCTAGGCTCAAAACTAACACAACCAACAGCACAGCGCAATTGCGCATTAGGCTCCAAATAAAAAATAAAAAAGTTAGGTTATCACACTAAAACATTGAAATATGCTAATTCTGATATGTTCATATAACGTTAGCCTACTCAAAACAGACAGGGCAAGCTAACGCAGACAAGTGAGCTTACCACTTTTAGTCATGTTTGTCGTCGAGCTGTGGAAAACTGTTGCTTGCAAACTTTGCATTCAACCTCTTTCCTGTTATCAATTTTAACAAAATGCTGCCACACTGTCGATTTCTTTGTTGTTGACATGTTAGAAGAGGACTGACTATTAAACGCTCTCACAATTAAATAAATAATATTCAGCATCAAACCTTCTGTTATCGCTCTCTCTTGGGTTGGGCTAATCCAAAAAAGGTGAAAACAAGGGGGGTGTTCTGAAGACAGACTGTTACAGTGAAACAAGGGTACTCTGAAAACACCCCCATTAGCAGTTAGTGCTTTCCACCTGATGAAATGGTCGCGCCTCAGCGCGGCAAAACTGATGAAATAAACGCGGCCAAACTGATGAAATGAATGCGGCAAAAAATCGACCAATCAGAATTTTGGTCGAACCAGAACGTATCGACCAATTAATCGACTAATCGACTAGGACAGTACAGCCCTACTGATCAGGGAGTCGGCCATTTTAAGGGCTGTCTCAATCGGAAAATCCTTCCAGTGCACTGAAATGTTTTCCCTAGAAAGTCCCACAATGCCCCGCGAAAACCAGGGAGCATTGATGCTCACTATGTTAGCTCAGAAGCGAGCCAACTCACCACACAAAATGACTTATAAAAAAATAAATAAAAAACATTATTTAGCCTAATTGCGATGTGGCAAATATCTATAGTCACCCAAAACTGCTCCATAATTCAAACCTTTTCCTTGCTAAGGCAGTTTGAACAGCGTTCGACTTTCTAGTGGTCTTTTTCCTACACTTTGGTTTCTGTTCAAAGGGAGAAGGAAAATGAAGTGGACACACAAAGGCTTGTCATGGAGAAAAGAACGGATTAGACGAGTGTCAAAGCACTTTTGCCGCTCAGTATTGGATGTGTTGACATGTCATCACTGTCCTCAATTACGGCCTCTTTATGAAACCCCACGCTGTGTTGTGTGCGGATTTTAGCATAGGCCTTTAAAATCTGAAGTCATTTATGAATGGAAAGAATGAAGTACTATTGACGAGAGAGACATGAAATCTCTGCGGCATTGTGAGGCCTTAACTCTAAAAACCCGCTCAAGTATAGAAACGCACCCACACACACACACACACACACACACACACACACACACACACACTCACCTCATGTGAATGGTGTGTGTATTGTCTGGCTAAATCCATCATCTTTTGTCGCCTTCCCTTCATGCTTGATGCTTGAGTGGTGATGAAATTGGCTGTCAGTATTCCAGTGCAGGACTCGAAGCTTCCTAATGGAATAAATTGGTTCCAAGGTGTTCAATTTAACTGTGACCTAACACCTCGGAAAGATGATTCATCTGATATGCAAACCAGAGCATGACCAACAGGCAAGAAACTGCAAATGAACTTGTCTCTCTCTCTCTCTCTCTCTCTCTCTCTCTCTCTCTCTCTCTCTCTCTCTCTCTCTCTCTCTCTCTCTCTCTCTCTCTCTCTCTCTCTCTCTCTCTCTCTCTCTCCCTCTCTCTCTCTCTCTCTCACACACACACACACACACACGCACACACATGCGCTCGCAGACGATGAGGTGGTTTAGTGTGTATACAAGGTCAGCTACATGGTTTCACTAATTTGCTGATTGGTCTCGGAAGAATATTAATGTCTTCAATGCATAGAAACAATGATATTACTGATAGTTCACCTGCCGTAACATTGTTTACTGACCTAATTATATATTAACACTCACTGGCCACTTTATTAGGTTCAGTTTGCTAGTACTGGGTTGGACCCCCTTTTGCCTTTAGAACTGCCTTAATTCTTTGTGTCATAGATTCAATAAGGTGGTGGAAACATTTCTTTTTAGGTCCATATTGACATGAGAGTATCACGCAGTTTCTGCAGATGTTTCGGCTGCACATCCATGATCTGAATCTCCCGTTCCTCCACATCCCAAAGCTGTTCTACTGGATCGAGATCTGGTGACTGTGGAGCTCATTGTCATGATCAAGAAACCAGTTTGAGATGATTTGAGCTTTGTGCTGGCATGTTTTTCTGCTGGAAGTAGCCATCAGAAGATGATACACTGTGGTCATAAAGGGATGAACATGGTCAGCAACAATACTCAGGTAGACTGTGGCGTTTAAATGATGCTCAATTGGTACTAAGAGACACAAAGTGTGCCAAGAAAATATCCCACACACCATTACACCAGCAGCAGCCTGAACCATTGAGACGAGGCAGGATGATCAATGCTTTCATGTTGTTTACGCCAAATTCTGACCCTCCCATCTGTATGTCACAGCAGAAATCGACACTCATCAGACCAGGCAACGTTTTTCCAATCTTCTATTGTCCATATTTGGTGAGCCGTGTGAATTGTAGCCTCAGTTTCTGCTGCTGTAGCTCGTCTGCTTCAAGGTTCGACGTGCTCAGAGATGCTCTCGATCTGCAGATCTCGGTTGTATCGATTGGTTATTTGAGTTACTTTCTATCAGCTGGAACCGGTCAGCCGTTCTCCTCTGACCTCTGACATCAACAAGGCATTTCACCCACAGAACTGCCGCTCACTGTAAACCATAGAGATGGTTGTGCGTGAAAATCCCAGTAGATCAGCAGTTTCTGAAAAGCTCAGACCAGCCCGTCTGGCACCAAAAACCAGTCACTTAAATCACCTTTATTCCCCATTCTGATGCTCAGTCTGAACTTCAGCAGATCGCTTTGACCATGGCTGCATCCAAAATCACACACTCTCTTGAGTAGGTACTTATTTTGAACAAGTAATTTTTCACGACCGTTAAAAACGTATGTTCTATAGACCTTATGCACAAAATCGCTGTGAAAATACAGACCGGAAGTCAAAAGACAACGAGCGCAGCGCCTAAAAGAGGCGGGGGCTAAATAAGGTCTATATCAGGGGTGCCCAATCCTGCTCCTGCCGATCAACTGTCCTGCACAGTTCATCCAACCCTAATCAAACACAGCTGCCTTTCATTTTGAAGTGATCCTGAAGACCTTAATTGGTTCAGGTGTGTTTGATTAGGGTTGGAGATGAACTGTGCAGGACAGTCGATTGGCAGGAGCAGGATTGGGCACCCCTGTTCTATATAGTATCTGGACGTACTACATCCGCCATGTTGTGTTTATCATGTGACCTTCCAGCATAAGTTGCGTCACTTCACTGCCATTCATAAATCCTTTCCCGTGGCCTCATGGGATAGTAACGTGTCCATCGGATGCACACTTCAGAATCTCACCAGAAGAAGTAGGTCATCCGAGTACTTTTTGCCTACTTTTAGTTCTGTGAAGCCGGACATACTTCTTTTGTCACACACTGTTTTTTGCCTACCATATAGTATGGAAGAATGCAATTTCAGGTGCAGCCCAATAAATGGTGGTGACGCGAAGCAACTGACGCTGGTGGTAGGTCACAATGATGATGTCAACATGGTGAATGTAGTATCCAGATTACAGAACATACTTTTTTAGTAGCCTTACTTACTTTAGTGGAATATTACTTATTCAAAACACGTACCTACTCGAGAAAGTATGTGATTTCGGACGCATGTCTAAATGCATTGAGTTGCTGGCATGTGATTGGCTGATTAGATATTTGCATTAACAAGCAGTTGAACAAGTGTACCTAATAAAGTGGCCATTGATTATGTGTGTGTGTTATCTTTTTGAATATCAATGTTAAAAATAGTTGTGCTGCTTCATATTTTTGTGGAAACTGTGATATATATATTAAGATTCTTTGATGAACAGAAAGAACAGCATTTATTTGAAATAGAAATCTTTTGCATTATAAAATGTATTTACTGTCACTTTACTGTCAATTTGATGCATCCTTGCATTAAATTGAATAAAAGTAATAATGTATTTATTAGTCTTAGTCTGTTTAAGAGGTCAGTTATTGGTTCAGGTCTACGGTCGGTTTGGGGGTTTTGCTCTTGGCTCCAATTCTGCTATAAGCTTATGAAAGCTATACATCATCTCATTCTCAGGTGAACATTAATTTAGAGAATATAATGAGAATCATTACTGTAATTAACTGCCAGTAATGATTACAGTCCTTCACTGTACCCGCATTTGTAATTTTGTAACATGCAATTACCAGCAATCGATAGTTGTTTCTGACCCCCAAATTTACAAATTCAAATACTGTACTTGTGCTGTCTTGATTTACCAAACCTGTCTGAGATTGATAAAGCCAAGAGATGTATGTTATGCTTTCGTTTTCTCTCTAATCGCACTCGTATGATCTGACCAGATGACTTATCGCCGGCTCGAGGAGAGGTGTTTTCTCCTGAATGAGGAATCAGAAGCACATTATTAAAGACAGAAACACAGCTGAGTCCAGACCATCACCTCTGCCCGTCCTCCAGCCGGATTGATGAGAACCGCAGGAGGAAACAACACAAGAAAGGTCAAAGAAATTTAGCTTTTTTCTGTCTCCATGCCCATCCTTCTTTCTCTCTCTCTGTCTGTCCGTCTGTCTCTCTGCACTGTCCCTTTCACTGAACGCTGCTCAGTTTAATCTTTCTCGTGAACGTTCTGGTGCTCCTGTGTTTCCAGTGAGGATTTATACTGGATTCCACTGATTGTTTGAATTGCAGATTTGGCATTTTTATTTCACCATCTGCCTGGTGTGCTTTGCCTCTCAGTTCATTAACTGTTCATTTACACACTCCCTTTTCATTCTGTCCGCTTCTCCCCAGTCTGTGAATGATTGTTTATTATCTCTGAATCAGTTTTTTAATTAAAGTACTCCTCTGCTCAAGCTGCGGAGAGAAGAACCCTGAGGGACACGCGCTGCTTATATCAGACAATCTACATTATATTACTTATTATTATTGGTTTATCCAAATGAAATGCAAAATTTGTGTTGTTTATATTTGTGTTTGTGGGTTAAGCCTCACATAGTCAAACTTTTCCCAATAACCGTAATAGTTCAGCTTATTCTGGGTCAAGAAGACGTGTAAAGTGACCGAATACAGTTATGGTGTCATTTGTATGTGACCTTTAGTGGTGTGAAACTATTTTATAAAACAGGTTTGTGAGTTACTGAAGAGATTATAATTAAACCAGAAAAATTAAAAGTAAAAACACTTTTTTTGTTTACCTGCAGGTCATGTGACCATGAAACTGACAACTGTGAACATGCAAATGTGTTAAGTTATTGAAATACTAATATATTTTAAGTTATTTAAAGTATGTACTGTCAAAGGGGTTCAGCTATGTGAAAGCTGGATTTTCAGCATCATTACTCCAGTCTTCAGTGTCACATGATCCTTCAGAAATCAGTATAATAGGATGATTTGCTGCTCAAGATACATTTCTGATTATTCATGTTGAAAACAGTTGTGCTGCTTTGTATTTTTGTGGAAAATATGATACATTTTTCAGTATTCTTTAATGAATAGAAAGTTAAAAAAAAAATAAAAAAATAAAGTTAAGTAAAATTAACAAAGAAAATACTTGGCCAGTTAAAGTTTGTTGAGTAATTTCTACTTAGTTGAAGTTTACTTTGCAAATAGGCTACATTTTACTCAAACAATTTAACACTGAATTAAGCCATGCTTTTAAAGTGTATGCTTTACTTAGAACAATAATACAGTAGATATTGTGTTGACAACATATCTACATAATAGAAGTAACATGATACCCACCCGACACACAGAGATAACATCAATATTTGGTACACAATAACGGTAACATTCAATGGATCATTTTTTGAGTATGAATGTCATTTTGAGTAGAAAATGAACTCCAAATGTCACAAAACAGCAAGTTACTAAACCTAACAACAAAAGCACTGATAAAACATTGCAAATACAGCTGGAAAAACGTATTAATTATTCATGTCTAGGATTATCATAATCATAGACCAGCATGCAAAAACTTGTGTACAACCTATTTAAATATTTCCACAAGTTAATCCTTGGACGTGTTCAGTTTTTTAACTTGTAAGCATAACTTGTAATTGTGTAAAGTCAGCAAATCAGTTGATTTCCGTTAACTTCTGTCATTTATGTGCTCAGTCCTTTGATGAACCACATGATCCTGAGACTAATGGCCGTATCATCATGATTGTTTTTATGACCGGGCTGGAAGTGTATTATTTATGATTGTGAACACGACACTGTCTATTACTAATGTGAATTCATCAATTTGCCTGACCGAATTAAATCATGCTGATCTCACCGAGAGAAAGAGAGATAAATGATTGCCGCGTAGTCAATTAAAGCGTTTTAATAGTCAAACTGACAAAATCCATAAAGTCTGTCTGGGATAGAGCTGCGCGGGCGCCAGCGGCGCATAATAGTGTTTTCCAGGCCATGACGGAAAGATTAAACATCAGACGAGCATCTCAGAAGACCCGAGTCTTTGATAAAATGCCACTAGTAAAATAAAGCCCTGAAAATGACTGGAGACTCGTTATCAGACGTTATCCTCAGAGCAGGAGGATTTACTGAGAGAATAAAGCGAGAGATCTGGGGAGGTGAAGAGACGTCTTCCACATATGGCCTTTGTAAGACGCACAGCTGTTTGATGGAGGGACACTCTGGCATCTGTCCTGTTTTCTCCTGGTGTCACTCGTTTGATGCCCTGAGAGAATACTAGGCCAGATGTGCTGCATGTCTTCGCACAGCTGTCCTTCACGTCACAGACTATGATGATGATATCAAGGACGCTGTTTCAAGTGTATAAGCCTATAGACCTTATGAATACCATCTTTAGAACATTGTCTTTGAACTTCCCTTTTTGTGGTCGCTCTGTATCTCTATGGCATCCCTGTCGAGGAGTAATTAACTGGTGAAGTGGATTTACTATTTGTAACGTTAACGAAATTATTTATGAGCATTGTAATGTTTAAAGCAGATGTCTTAACAAATAGCGTAACAGTCCAGCTTAACTAAGTTCAGTGACGTTTCATTTTTGTTGTAAAAAAGTTATTCATTTAGTTAATTTATATATATATATATATAGCCGTTCTGGAGAAAACCGTGATGTCATTGTCCAGCTCTCATATAATGGTGTCAATGCAGGCAGATCAATATTATTGTTGAATATTAAATTAAATGTTAAATTTAATGTCCCCAACTAAGCAGGCCAAAAGCCAATGGCAACAGTGATAAAGATCTATCGCGATTGACGGGTGACCACTGTTTTAGATAATGCTTGTGGTTAGTATGACCCATGGTGTTAAACTGCATCTCTGTCAATACGAAATTACAGCTTGTTTATTAACTTTTTTTTATTTTTTATCCATTTTCATACAATCTTCCTACACACCTTTGATGTGTCTGGGACAGTTTTAAATCCTAATTTACTGACCGTCCCCAGTTTATTTGTATGGGTGGTTACAGGTCTGAATTAGGGGAATGATTTGTTCATTGCAACCTGCTGAAAGTCTGTACATTTTGCCAGTAAACCTGATTTGCGATGGGGGGTTGAATAATTTTGATTACAACTGTATATAAATGTTTTTAAATCAACATCCTTTGTGACATTATTGAGACCTAACAGACTGCTTTTATCATTTCTGTGCATAGACTAGCGAGTATTTGATTGTTCAGTTGACTGCTTAATAGTCATCTTTCCCAAGTGCAATGCATATCAGATATTTGTGAACGGTAAGTTACTTTTGCAATCCAAAATTTTGTTAATCTAAGCCAATACCAATTCCTGATCTCATGAGAAAATGTATTTTATGTGATGGTGCTATGCTATGAATTTGTACAATGTGATTCATACAAAAACATAACATTTTAGAAGAAAAGTATATAAGAAGGAAGGTTCATCATTAGCAACACATTTTACTTTCCTTATATTTGAAACAGATATTCAGTAAAAAATAATAAAAACAAAGAGTCTTGATATTATCCCTCAGGAATTGATTGAATGTAGACAAATATCTATCAGTGAAAAATGGTTGGAGGTCTGAAAAAATAAGAGGTTTTGGGGACATCAACCAGATAGGATAGTTTAAGAGTTAGATTATACCAAAAATGTCAGAAAAAACAATTCCTGTGGAATAATGTGCGCTGACGAATAATTCACAATACGAGCAGGAACATGCATTAGTGTTGATTTCATGCTGAATTTAATATGCATTTCTACAAACTACCTGAATGTGATTTATCGCATTGTATGAACACAAATGTGTGGCAAGATAATCAAAGAGCATCCACGGATCAAAAGTCTACTTTGTGCAAAAAAAACTGAAATAACTATTCAAAGAACATGGAGTTTCCATGGTTACACATCCCCCCCCACCCCCCATTTTTTTTATCATGATATAGGTCATATGACTGCAATTCATGCTGTGAAATCACAAACCCTTAACATTTCATCTACAATGTTCGATTTGAAATTCTTAGTTCAGACAACTGGGTTTGATTAGTTGGGAATCGGCATTAGAGGGAATTCTGTCTGGACATGGGTTTTTTTATTTAGTAATTCCCATTACTTAATATCTGTGACTCAAAGGGTCCCGTGAATTGTAAAATATGTAGATGCATTTTTACAGTGTATGGCATATATTAGTAGCACGTATGAAATGTTTATCATTGCATTATGCTTTCTGTTTCACTGCTATTGTTGTAGTAAACTTTCAAAAATAAAGGTTCCAAGAGTTTTCATAGTGACGCAATAGAAGAACCATTATATGCATATACACCGATGAGCCAAAAGATTACGAGCACAAGTCACAGGTGAAGTGAATATCGTTGATCATCTCCTAACAAGGACACATGTTAAGGTCTAAGTAGATTAGATGATGAGCAAATGATCAGTTCTCATAATCAACATGTTTAATGCAGGAGAAATGCACAGGAATAAAGATCTGAGTGACTTTGACAAGGGCCAAATGGCAAGGCGACTGGGTCAGAGAATCAATGAAACAGCAAGACTTGTGTGTCTGAGGAGGGACAAATCCAGAAACTGGTGACAGGGTGTCATTGATGCATGAGGGCATGAAGGTTATCCCGTCTGGTCTGAGCCAACAGAAGGTCTGCTGTGGCACAAGTCATACAAATCTTCATGGCTATGGGAGGAATGTGTCACAACACACTTTGCTGCGTATGGGACCAATCCGAGTGCCTATAATAACCCCTGTCCACCGCCAAAAGTGCCTCAAATGGGCTTGAGAGCATCAGGTCTGGACCTTGGAGCAGTGGAAGAGGGTCGCTTGGTCCAATGAGTCCCGTTTTATTTTACAACACGTGGATGGCCGTGTACATGTGCGCCTTCACATGGGGAAGTTATGCACCAGGATGAACTGTGGGACGACGGGCCAGTGAGGGAGTGTGATGATCTGGGAAACCCTGAGTCCGGCCATTCATGTGGACGTCAATTTGACACGTGCCACACTACACATTGTTGCAGACCATGTACAGCCCTTCATGTCAATGGTGTTTCCTGGTGGAAGTGGCTCTTTCAGCAGGATAATGTATTCACCTAGGGGTGTAACGAGACCCTCATGTCACGATTCGATACATATCACGATACTGAACTCCCGATACGATATTATTGCGATACACCAAGACATTTGATAAAAGGTTAACAGAAAATGTACTGTTGATTAAAATGCTAAATTTGATGTTACATTGTGGGTGTAAATGAATAGGCTTGGATTTGGTGCTGGAAACCCAAAGCACAGGATAATGGTGACACCAGAATAACAATATTCATGATTCTGAAACTTAAGATACAATACAAAATACAACTTAAAATTAAATAGATGAATATGCTTGCACTCTTCACTGACTAGATATATTTAAAATAATGTAGGCCATTTTTTAATGGTAACATCAGATATTTGGCATAATCAGGACCCACAAATATTCCCCCGTTGCATTATTATACATTAAATTCAACATTATATAGTAGTTTAATGTAGTACTGACACTTAAAGTCTGTAAACTTGACATTTTTCATGCACAGTAATTTTCATTTTGGGTGAACTACTGTATACACAATACATATAGTCACTATCATCCACTATCCATATTGTTGCAATTTTGTATTGCGACACAATATATTGTTACACCCCAAACTCACACTGCACACATTCTTCAGGAATGGTTTGAGGAACATGATGAGCTCAAGCTGTTGTGTTGCCCTGTCCTCCAAATTCACCAGATCTCAATCCAACTGAGCATCTGTGGGATTTGCGGGACCAACAAGTTCAATCCACAGTGGCTCCATTTCTCACCCTACAGGACTTGAAGGATCTGCTATTAATGTCTTGGAGCCGGAAACCACAGGACACCTTCAGGGCTCTTATAGAGTCAATGCCTAGGCGGGTCAGGGCTGTTTTGGCTCATCGGTGAATATGTGATCCTGGATCACAAAACCAGTCACGAGTCGCACGGGTATATTTGTGGCAATAGCCAACAATACATTGTATGGGTCAAAATTATCGATTTTTCTTTTATGCCAAAAATCATTAGGATATTAAGTAAAGATCATGTTCCATGAAGATATTTAGTAAATTTCCTACCGTAAATATATAAAACATTTATTTTTGTGAGTGAATGCAGCACAATCGAGAACATAAATGGACTTTAAAGGTGATTTTCTCAATGTTTAGATTTTTTTGCACCTTCAGATTCCAGATGTTCAAATAGTTGTATCTCGGCCAAATATTCTCCTATCCTAACAAACCACACACCAATGGAAAGCGTATTTAATCAGCTTTCAGGCGATGTATAAATCTCAATTCCCCAAAAATGACCCATGTGACTGGTTTTGTGGTCCAGGGTCACATATATATTCAATAATCTGAAGAACCTTGCAATGGAAAGGTTCCACGGATGCCGATAAGGAACCTTTATTTTTGTGAAGAATGTGATGTCTTGTTCAGTCTCGTCAGATTTCACCTGCAGCATTTATGACTTTGTCCACTATTGACCTACGTGTGTGTGTGTGTGTGTGTGTGTGTGTGTGTGTGTGTGTGTGTGTGTGTGTGTGTGTGTGTGTGTGTGTGTGTGTGTGTGTGTGTGTGTGTGTGTGTGTGTGTGTGTGTGTGTGTGTGTGTGTCTGACAGACAGACATTTGCTTGCTCATGGTTGATGTATTATGTACTGTCAGTAGTTGTTTGGGTAAAATGTGAGCTTCATTAGACTCCTGTCCTGCAGGGGGTCTTTCATATTTCCTGAAGTCGTCCTGTACATGTGTGTGTCATTACTCACAGATGTCACACTCACACAGGTGCAGGCTTTTCTCATTACTGGAGGTGTCAGAGATGCTTAAACTCCAGAAGAGTGATGACCTGCAGTCTACAGGTGCATGTGTGTGTGTGTGTGTGTGTGTCTCCAAAACAATCACACACACATCTGCACGAGTAACATTATGACATGCATGCGATTGTATGCATTTCAACAAATGTTCTTTAAATGCTGCATCACAATTGTATATCACTGTCGTTGTGAATGATAAATGAGTGAAAACATTTATAACCACAGCTGTATAAATTCATTATCATTTGTCAGTTGTCCCTCTCTCTTTTTCATGCACACACACGCGCGTTTTGTTTTAATTATATGTCAAGCTATGTCAATTTTGATTTGATCTGCCATAAGTCATTGTCCTGCTTCTAAAGCGGCTCTTTTTCTTTCTCCAAATTTACAGATCATCTTTATTCCTACCATCCTCATTAAAGTTCTAATAGCCTAATCTGGATTTGGTCATTTGATCTCCTCACACTCTCTCTCTATCCATTAATCACGGATGACGCGGGTCGCGACAGCATTTGAAACATTTATCAGGCATTTGGCGAATTCGAAATCCACACGATCAGAAATGTTTGAAACATTATGTCTGTTCCTTTGATCACATTAACGATATTTTGCTGGCAAAAATGTCTAATGTCTATGGTCAATATAGTGTAGCCATGTATTAAGTATAGCTGTGTTGGACATATTGCATTGTGGGATACAGTGCGCTCAGATGTACACTTTCGCTTGCTCATCGGGATAGTCTATGCATGTTAGGATTATGTTTGTTTTTGCCTTTGTGTTCAGTTTCATTGGTTCAGTCATCCTGGTTTCCACCCTGTTTGTCTCCATGATTTGTAACGTGTGTCTTGTTAATCGTCTCATTAGTTCTCTGTTTGCCATGTGCTTATATATCTTGTGTTCTCACCCGTTCTCGGTTCATCCTCGTTTGTGTTAGGTTTTTCCTTGCTCTTCTCCAAGTTTATTATAAAATATTGTTCCAAGTTATTCTTCTTCTTCTTCGTTGCGCTCTCATTTCATTACACCAAACCGTAACAATGCATGTCTGTGTGTGTTATACATACTGCTAAAATAGCAATATTCTGCAGTATGTAGGCTATAATGTGCACAGATATGCATTCCCTAAAAAGTAGGCAATATATTTTTATCAGGGCTGCACGATATATCTAAATTATCTAAATATCGCAAATGTATATATCGCAATATGTATATCGCAACGGCTTGCGATAATTAGGGTCATGAACAAAAGACAAAGAGAAAATCACTCACTGCTCTTGGCTGAATAACTTTAGTAGCTTTAATAAGAATCAGTATATATTCAATTCATACAGTGAAAAGCAGTGTTTTATTTTTTACATTTGATTATTCAGTTTCTGTTGTTTAATAAACCTAATGTAGGATAACCTGAAACCCTGAACCCTGTGGTTTACACTGATGTTAAAATAACACTTCTTATGCTACAGTAAAACACTGCTGTTCACTTTCAGAAGTTGTAGGGACTAACCCTAAAATTTGCATAAACCCCACCCCTGGGAACGCGATTTATAGATTATCAAGACAGAATATGCTAATCAATGACTAGAAGATTACTACACATACGCTACATAAATTCACCAACTAACCATTCAGAAATGTTGCCACTTCGTCTTGAGTCTCTCCATCTTTCTGACTCCGGTTTGAACATAAAAGGCTAAAAGTTTTTGAAATTTTCAGTTCATGTCTGTGTGAGGTAAAAGGACACAAGCTGTTGAAGCTCCGCCCTCTGTGCCGGGAGCAGCAGCTCATTTGCATTTAAAGGGACAGACACAAAACTGTGCGTTTTTGCTCACCCTCAAAAAGTGACAATATTAACATGCTATATAAAAATATCTGTGGGGTATTTTTGAGCTAAAACTTCACATACACAGACTTATTTTACACACTTTAAGCATTATCGTATCGAATATTGCATTATTTGGTGAGTTATCGCATATCGCATTTTTCTTAAATATCGTGCAGCCCTGATTATTATGCCTCTGCAGTTGATGCTTCAATTTTTTTGACCGCTGAAAACGTTCAGTTAATTACAGAAAAGAAAAGGAAAAAGGCCAATAAAAAGAGGGCAAGCCCTTTAAAGGAAAAGAGTAAAGAAGACAGAAAGACCTTATTCTCCAGTGGATTGTGACAGCCTGTCAGAGCCGAACAAGGTCTGGGATGATGTCAACCATACCCAGAATTCAATTCACCTCATTTAAAACATCTGAGAGAGAGAGAGAGAGATCTGAGAGAGAGAGAGAGAGAGAGTTGATGAGGGAAGGGTTGTAATATGAACGATGGACTAAAACATCTCACAGTAATTGAGACCGAAAATGAATCTACTCTTTTCAATTCTGAGAAATTCAAACTGGTATTGCACAAGATACAAGCTGAGAAATGGAAAATGAGGCAAACACGGAGACCTGAGCTGAACGCCAAACCTCCAATTCATAAAGGCTTCTACACATCCTAACTAGTATGCAAGATTAGGATTAATGCATCCCAAACTATAGTGTGCTGAAAAAATGGAAAAACTGAATGAATTCTAAGGAATAAAAGTAAACAGTGTGTGAAGTGGTCTGGGGTATCAAGTGTGTGAAGTGGTCTGGGGTATCAAGTGTGTGAAGTGGTCTGGGGTATCAAGTGTGTGAAGTGGTCTGAGGCATCAAGTGTGTGAAGTGGTCTGGGGTATCAAGTGTGTGAAGTGGTCTGGGGTATCAAGTGTGTGAAGTGGTCTGAGGCATCAAGATGCAAGGATGAGTCTATACTGTCATTTTTTGTTCATCTTTAAAAAGTAAGTGTTTATACTGCATTAAAATTGTAAGGTTAGTCAACTTGGAATGTGAACTTGGATATATTAGTTATATCCGGAGATGTTATTCTAGTACTAATTTTGAAGTTGTGATAATTGCACCTATCATATTTTTTTATTTTTTTTAAAGTGAGTGTTGTCTTCATACTCTACTATACTTTCCAATCACCACCAGCAAAGCACATATCAAAAATATTTAGGCCTAGCCTACATTTTAAGATTTATGTATTTAAATTGCACATAAAATTTCAACAATTTCAGTTTGAATTACACAGTTTTAATGTAAACATCATTTTAATGTACATCTAATGTGCATGTGCACAATAATTGCTGTTCCAACAAATCCAGTCCCAGAGGCAAGGAAATAATGTGTGTGAGTGAGGTCATTTAAAACTAATAAAAATCTGCATAATTTCGTTCATCACTTTTGGGTCAAAACAGACCCGAATGCAAAAGGTGTAACAATTTAGTTTAAATGGTTGTATCTCTTATATGTTTTGTTTTTTTAATTTTTAATCTGGAAACAAAAATAAATGTGTATTTTTACAGTCTAAACACATATTCAGTCTTAACACTTACAGTCTAAACACATATTCAGTCTTAACACATATTCAGTGTTTCATTTTGGTTCTAATAACTATGGATAAAAAAAATATATATATCTATCTTACGGGTCAAAATAGGCCCAAATGTATTAGTTTGACAGACAAATATTCATTGCATTATGTTTATTAGTTTGTGTTAAATATGGATATTAAATTTAGCTCTCTCTCTCTCTCTCTCTCTCTCTCTCTCTCTCTCTCTCTCTCTCTATATATATATATATATATATATGGCAGCTAAATGGGAAAGAAATAGTAGTGATGTTTACACTACAAAATCCTATGTAAAATTTTCAGGAAAGGATGGAGAGAAGAAAATACATAAAGGAGATCTTACAGAATCATAACCAAATCATAATCATTAATTTAATGCAATAAAACCCTCACAAGATCCATGACTACAGCATGTGTATCATATCATCCCACCACACCAGAGAGAGAGTAAATTACTCATTACTCGTTGACCTATTGGTTACGCTCTAGTTTGCATATCAAATGAATCCTCTTGCCTGTGTGTGTCAGGTCAGAGCTAAATTGGCCTGGAATATCTCGGAACCAATTTATTTTATTAGGAGCCGTGAGACCGGGATCACATGGCCTGAGTGAACACATACACACCGAGATTTTCTGTAACTCAGTGGATACGACACAGTCCAGTTCAATGGCAAATTATACCACGAAAATCAATTAATAGTGTTTCACTCTCAACAAAAAATGTATAATTACTGTCTGCAAACATCCTGCCCCAAACACAACACGTACTTTCGTTGTGACAATGCTTTTCTGGGGAATCAATACTCGAAAACAATTTATATATTTAGGCCTAAATTTACGATTTGTGTATTTGAATTGCATATAAGATTTCCAACCATTTGGATTACACAGTTTAAACATAAACTAATAAACCTGATGTATATTTCTCAGTCACACACACAAATGAAACAGGTAAGGATTAATTATTAGCTATTTGCATCTATTTGATTTTATTTGGGCCTAAATAATAATATTTTCAAAATGCATTATTCAAATAGAATCAACATAAATATTTTCATTGTGAGAAAACTTACCTGTTTCCGACCTGCTTAAATTACATATAACTGGAATTTAAACCATTAAAATGGAATCTAAAATACATAAAACAGAATTTGTAATAATAAATAAATAAAGGAATTGGAATTTTTTATTTTTTTATTAGGGCTCTAAACATGTCATTTAAAAAAAATTTTTTTGTTAAATTATATTTATATTATATTTAAAGTTTCATGATTTAAATTAATTAGAAATGCTTTTACAATTAAAAACAGAATCCAGAAAAATTTAAACGCAAAAACTGAATTTGGAAAAAAGTTAAACAGATTTTGGGAAAAAATTAAATGGATTTTTTAGGGCCCTACATTTCATTGAACATGAACACATTCAAATCCCAGAAATACAAGCGCAGAGGGAACACATACACACTTGAGTAAAGATTATGTTTATTAATACTTTAACTCTGAACCGTTTTGCTGTATACTGGGTAAGTACAGGGGTATTTACACGACATCATCTCATATTCTCTATTAAAATACATATGTACTGTGTGTGACATGTTGCGGGTTGATGTCACCTGTAGTGTTTAAAACAAATGACAAACATTCTAAATAAGAAGGTTTTAGAATCATCCGTGTGAGTGCACGTGTTCCGCACACCAGAAATATTATAATTCTGGAATATGTTTAAGGCCAGCATTTATAATTCATCAGTAGCAAAATATTAAGTTTCACTCAGTGGGCAAAAAATAAAATGTTTTTAATTAGTTGGATTTGCCTATTCAGCCGATTTCGGTTGGACAATAAAAAATAATGAATTAACAGCAAAGCAGTAAAAATGTGAATCAAATGAAGGAACCTCAAATGCTCAAACTGGTCCTTGGGGTTTCGCATCCCGACGATTCAGCAGGAACTTCTCGTGAATTCTCACCGCTGCCTCTTTCTCCTGAAACGTTTTCTGCTCCGCAGAGTGTTCGATAAGTCTGTTACCATGGAAACCGAGACACGGTGGCGGCAGGGTTGCTGACACGGATAAACGGGAGGAGACGTGAGTGAGATGAGAGGAGAAGAACGGGAAGAGACGTGAGAATGGAGAAGAGTTCCCCTGGGACGTCCGGTCTGGACTTCAGGACCTGAAACACGCTGAGCATGTTCCTCCTCGGATGGGCTCCTGCTGTGGAGAGATGGTCTCTGAAACCTCGGACTGCAGCAGATCGTTCTCATTAGATATAATGTGCTTCACCAGGCAGTGTGCCGCCTCATCTATATTAATATTCTCCTAGGGAGAGAGAGAGAGAGAGAGAGAGAGTCTTCACACACCTTGTCTCTGGCTGCGACTGCATTAATTAGCTTGTGAATATTCATGAGTCATCATGAGACACTGTAGCAGAAGGACTGTGAGTCAGCAGAAAGTGTTTGAGTGCTCCGATCACACTTCTCACACCCGATTCGCTACACAATCATCCGTAAAACAGCCTAGAAGGTCAGACAGCAAACGAATAGTTAAGGTTCTGTCATCATTTACTCAACCTCGTGTCATTCCAGGACCCTTTCCAAAGACTTCTTTTCATCAATGCAGCACAAAAGGAAGAATTTAACAGCATTTCAGCTCACTCACTTTGCCGGTCAAAGGATTTAAAAAAAAAAATACTTTTACTGAGCAAGGACACATTGAATTGATCAAAGGTGACAGTTATATTATACAAAATATTTTTATTTTTAATAAATGCTGCTCTTTTGAACTTTCCGTTCGGCAAAGAATCCTGAAAAATAAAACACATCATGGTTTCCACACAAATATAAAGGATAAAAACTGTTTTAAACATTGAGAATAATAATAAATGTCTCTTGAGCATCAAATCATCATATTAGACTGATTTCTGAAGGATCATGTGACACTGAAGACTGGAGGAATGATGCTGAAAATTCAGATTTGATCACTGGAATAAATTACATTTTATCGCATATTCACATAGAAAACAGTTATTTTAAATTGTAATAATATTTCACTGTTTTTACTGTATTTTTGATCAAACAAATAAAGTCTTGGTGAACAGAAGAGACTTCTTTCAAAAACATAACATTTTACCAATCCCAAGCGCCAGTAGTGTATATTCAGATATGATGCAAGTTTAAACATGCATATAAATTAGTTTTGATCACTTAAAGGTGCAGTATGTAATATTGACAGCTAGTGGTTGAAATGGGTACTGCAGTCCAAATTCAAAATATTGGAGAGAGTTGTTTCCCCCCGCCTCCTCCTCCTCAGACTCGACACTCGTGTGGGTTGCCAGATTGAGGAGATGTAACCGGGAAAAAACGCAATTGACAATGGAAGACGACGAGCCTTACACTGAAGGTTGAGTTAATTTATTCATGTTTTGATATGCCTCTGTTCATAGAGCTTTTTTGATGAATGCTGCGGCTTTTTAGTTTGTGTAGAATCTGCGATATCTGACCCAGTTCGACGCTCCATCGCAGTGTTTTCTGGCGACTGGTAACCCGGTATGTTGAAATACTATTGGGATAAAGTGGGAGTGGGCGGAGTCACACAGACCAAAACAAAAACAGACATTCCGACACGGGAAGCACATTTCAAAGTAGAATAACTCGCTGTAGAATTGTTTTTCAGAGAAACAAGTGAAGTTAGCATGTTTCCTAAATTTCTGCTAACTTTACTACATTCCAAAAAAAATTACATACAGCAATTTTAAACCTTTCTTGTCATTTAAAGGTAGGGTAGGTAGGATTTTTCTAAAAAAAACTTTTTTTCAAATTTGTTTAAACTGTCTTTATATACCAATACATAATTAAAATGTAAATGCTCTGAAAAAGAGAGTATAAAAATCGAGTGACTGTAGACCTTTTAATCTGCAATAAACACAGCTCATTATTTCCATCCGGGACGAAACAATTGATTGGTTTGGGCGACTGTCACTCTCTCTCGCAACCATGGCTACCACCCCTGTTGCTTCAAGATCTGCCCATATGCGCGCGCGCACCCGTTTGATTTGAGGAGTGCAAGAGAGACGCAGAACCTACGCAACCTACGTAAAATTATGGCAGAGAAAGAGCATTCAAAATCCAAAGCAAGGCAAAAAAAGAATCTTGAACGTCCTCCTTTGCTTCGCCCTCGACCACGGACCTGTCCTCGAACCGACGATGCGGTAGCAGCTACTTGTCTCCGGTACTGTTTTCATCGTGGAAACTCTTACATGCAAAACACCGTATATGTTATGAATCTTACACGAAATTCACCTTCATCACACTGATGGTAATGGAAAAACGTGTATCAATGCAACCTGTTTTTAGCTTTGCCTTATAAATATAGCTCGTTACCTATAAATATAGCTCGTTACCGAATCAAACAAAATATATTTTAAACTTTACCAGTATCGATATGATAGCTTGATAGTGAGTAGCCTACTAAAAGCTATCTTATTTGTTTATATTTATAGTGATAAAGTTAGGTATTTTATTACATGTGATTCTGACATGATGTCACTGCATGCACTGCGCTCCTTCCTCTCCACTCGTCTCAGGTAAATAAATAAGTAAGTAAATAAATGCGTCTTCCAGCTGAGCCTGAGTGTTTGGCGTCGCGCGTTCATGTGTTTTGGGGGCGTGGCTTTGGAAGGAGCTCAGGAGGGAGGGGTGGAGGGAATGGAAATAATGAGCTGTGTTTACAACAGTCGTGAGAGGTCTACAGACACTCGATTTTTATACTCTCTTTTTCAGAGTACTTACATTTTAATTATGTATTGGTATATAAAGACAGTTTAAACAAATTTGGAATGTTGTTTTTTTAGAAAAACCCTACCTACCCTACCTTTAAAGGGTTAGTTCACCCAAAAATGATCCCATAATTTACTCACCCTCAAGCCATCCTAGGTGTATTTGACATTCTTCTTTCAGCCAAATACAATCAGAGTTATTTAAAAAAAAATATCCTGACTCATCCAAGCTTTATAATTGGAGTGAATGGTAACTTGCATTTTGAAACCCAAAAAGTGCATCCATCCATCATAAAAGTTATCCTTATGACCCCAGGGGGTTAATAAAGACCTTCTGAAGCGAAGCGATGTGTTTGTGTAAGAAAAATATCCATATTTATAACTTTATCAAATATTCATTCACTCCCATTATGAAGCTGGGAAGAGTCAGGGTATCTTTTAATATAACTCTGATTGTGTTTGGCTAAAATAAGAAAGTCATTTACACCTAAGATGACTTGAGGGTGAGTGAATTATGGCATAATTTTCATTTTTGGGTGAACTAACTTTTTAAGGAGTTTGCACATTCATAATGAATGAGGATGAGTAAATGACATGAGGATGAGTAAATTATGACAGAACTTTAATTTTTGGTGAATAAACAATGTCTGAGTTCTTGACCCAATGAGTGTGCGCTGTGTGATATAAATGAGTCTTTCAATTAAACCACAAACAGAATAGAAACTAATTCATATTTATTCTAGTATCCTAATAAACCTCTGTGCACATTGATCTTGAATCATCTCAAATCAGTGTTTATATCATTATCAGCTGTCTATAAATAAGCTCAGGGTCTTCAGATGTTCATTACACACCTTGGCTGAAGTTTCAAACCATCCCACGAAGCCGTTCTCCTGGCAGAACTGCTCCATCTTGATGCCGTTGTTGGTGAGAACGTCTCTGCCCTGATCGCACTTGTTGGCGAGCAACACGGCCGCCACGTGTTTCCCGTTGGATAAACTCAGCTTGGCGTCGAGATCCTCCTTCCATTTCGTTACCGCCTCGAACGTCGACGGCCGAGTGACGTCAAAAACGATGAAAGCTCCCATGGCCTCTCGGTAATACACCCGCGTCATGTTCCCGAAACGCTCCTGGCCTGTGAGAGCGATGGAGTCGGAAAAAAACCACATGAGAGAGACAGTCTTCTGTAACAAGCATATACACACATTCAGTGACTACAAAGACAACAATGAGATGTTTATTATCAGTTGAAGCCTTGGGTGAGTGTGAGAGGATTTCAGTCTCTCCCTGATCCACGTGATCGCACTTTGGGATCCTTGTACACATTTTCCACGGGTCCGAGCTAAAGCCTGGATATCATTAATGAGGAAAAGCACATTCCAGCAGCTCATATTGATCAACTCCACTGAGCTCCAGCCTCACGCCGCTGAACTTAAAGCTCTGATCTGGGCCACGACTCAATGCTCAGGATTAGTGTCAGAAGTTACTGGAGTGAAGTCTGAGAAACACTGAAGAAAACAGTCTTGCAATGGAAACTAATGCAGAAACAATCCTTAATGAGAAATAAATATTTGCCACATTTACAACAGAAGAAGAAAAAAAACGCTGTCTTTACAATAAATGCCACTTGATATCTAATCTAATGTAATGACATTTAATTGGCCATATTATGGCAAGCCGTTTTAACATTTAATGATTTAAACCGACTAGTCTCTATTTTCATGCTACTAGTACTTATTTTTTAGATACTAGTATCTATTCCATTAAGTACTAGTACTTATTCATTAGCTACTAGTGCTTATTCTTTAGGTACTAGTGCCTATTCTTTTGATACTAGTGTTTATTCTTTAGGTACTAGTACTTATTCAATAGATACTAGTACTTATTCATTAGATACTAGTACCTATTAAATAGTTACTAGTACTTATTCATTAGATACTAGTACTTATTCATTAGATACTAGTACTTATTCATTAGATACTAGTTCTTATTTATTAGATACTAGTACTTATTCATTAGTTACTAGTACTTATTATTAGATACTAGTACTTATTCATTAGATACTAGTACCTATTAAATAGACACTAGTACTTATTCATTAGATACTAGTACTTATTCCAATAGTGACTAGTAACTATTCTTTTGTTACTAGTAACAAATATTTTTTTTTTGCCATTGACTTCTATGGGGATCTGTCATTCAGATATCAACTATTCAGTTCTGACTAGTATGTATTCCAATTGTGACTAGTACATATATATTAGATACTAGTAGTTATTTATTAGGTACTAGTACTTATTCATTAGATACTAGTACTTATTCAATAGATACTAGTACTTATTCATTAGATACTAGTACCTCTTAAATAGATACTAGTACTTATTCATTAGATACTAGTACTTATTCATTAGATACTAGTACTTATTCATTAGATACTAGTACTTATTCATTAGATACTAGTACTTATTCATTAGATACTAGTACTTATTCAATAGATACTAGTACTTATTCATTAGATACTAGTACTTATTCATTAGATACTAGTACCTATTAATTAGATACTAGTACTCATAAATTAGCTACTAGTACTTATTCAATAGATACTAGTAACTATATATTAGATAGTAGTTTATGTTTATGTTTATGTTTATTTGTTCTGCACGAATATCACATGGATACAGTACAAGGAGGGGAACGAAACCCAGTTGGGTTTATACAGAGTTCCACTCCACTTGCATTAATAAACAAAAAAAAGGCACGCAGACAAATAAGTTGAATAATAAAAAGAGGGGAAAAACATATTTTCAAAAACATGATTATCCTAATGGAAGTAACTTAAAGTTACAGATGTTGAAGGGTAATGGTAAAGGAGTACTATTTATTCCAAATGTTACTAGTAAGATTTTTTATTTTACTAGTAAGATTTTTAATTGAACTATCCAGTGGCCGTTTTGACTAGTCATAACATAAGACGAGTAAAAAAGCAGTTGTGACTAGTAAAATAAAAAATCTTACTAGTAACATTTGGAATAAATACTAGTATCTAATAAATAGTTACTAGTATCTAATGAATAAGTACTAGTATCTAATGAATAAGTACTAGTATCTATTGAATAAATACTAGTATCTAATGAATAAGTACTAGTATCTATTGAATAAGTACTAGTATCTAATGAATAAGTACTAGTATCTATTTAATAGGTACTAGTATCTAATGACTTAGTACTAGTATTTATTGAATACATACTAGTATCTAGTAATAGGTACTAGTATCTAAAAAATAAGTACTAGTACCTAATAAATAACTACTAGTATCTAATATATATGTACTAGTCACAATTGGAATACATACTAGTCAGAACTGAATAGTTGATATCTGAATGACAGATCCCCATAGAAGTCAATGGCAAAAATGTTTTATTTGTTACTAGTAACAAAAGAATAGTTACTAGTCACTATTGGAATAAGTACAAGTATCTAATGAATAAGTACTAGTATCTATTTAATAGGTACTAGTATCTATTTAATAGGTACTAGTATCTAATGAATAAGTACTAGTATCTAATGAATAAGTACTAGTAACTAATGAATAAGTACTAGTATCTAATGAATAAGTACTAGTATCTAATGAATAAGTACTAGTATCTATTTAATAGGTACTAGTATCTAATGAATAAGTACTAGTATCTAATAATAAGTACTAGTAACTAATGAATAAGTACTAGTATCTAATAAATAAGAACTAGTATCTAATAAATAAGAACTAGTATCTAATGAATAAGCACTAGTATCTAAAGAATAGGCACTAGTACCTAAAGAATAAACACTAGTAGCTAATGAATAAGTACTAGTACTTAATGGAATAGATACTAGTATCTAAAAAATAAGTACTAGTAGCATGAAAATAGAGACTAGTCGGTTTAAATCATTAAATGTTAAAACGGCTTGCCATAGCCAAATATGTCTAAAATCGAGTTGGTGTTCATTTTTTAAAGTCCCCTGTAGTCAGTAATTGTATCCCTTAAAACTCATCTTTGATCACCAAAAAGACATATTTAAACGTTTTTCATGCCTTAAAATAGCTTGAAGCCCCGCCTCCACTCACTCACTCAGCTCAGAGATCCACTGGTTGACGATCACACATTGATCTGATTGGTTACAAGGTAGTTTGTGACGTCAGAAACACCAGTGATTTCAAACCGTGTTTTTGAGACTGTCTTTGGTTCACTGCAGTTTTAAAATCGGAACATCCCTAATAAAAAAACATCCCTAATAAAAAATGTTAAATAAAAACATTATTTTACTAATTTAAAGCACCCCTGTGGCCTGTGGTGAAAATCAAGGTTTTAATATTTTTTTTATATGCCTATGTGGTGCTTTAAAGCAAACCATGTGTAAATTCATAAGTCAACACCATTGCTGAGTATTTTCTCCTTAAAACTGCAGTGAATCAAAGACAGTCTCAAAAACACGGTTTAAATCGCTGGTGTTTCTGACGTCACAAACTACCTTGAAACCAATCAGATCAACGTGTGATCGTCAACCAGTGGATCTCTGAGCTGAGTGAGTGAGTGGAGGCGGGGCTCATTTTCATATTCATTCTAAATGGGGCAAGGGTATAGAGTTACATGCAATCTATTTTAAGGCATAGAGAATTTTTTTTCATGGAAAAAACACTTAAATATGTCACTTTGATGATCAAAGATGAGTTTTAAAGGATAAAATTATCGACAACTGGAGGACTTTAATAAAGTCTTTTCACTGTAAAAATCCAGTTTTCACTGAGCAGTGTGATTTTTATAGTTTTCTTGAAGATGTATTTGTAGTTTGTAATGTTAATATTAATGCGGCTATAAAAAAAAAAGTTTTAAAAAAGGTCATTTATCCTGCACATGGTCACAATTTTTCCCACCCGGCCCTCAACCTAAAATGAGTTAGACACCCCTACTGTAGAGTGACATTCAAGCTATTTTAATATTTTCACAGGAAAAACGTTTTTAAATATGTCATTTTGGTGATCAAATAAGAGTTTTAAGGGATACAATGATTGACTACAGGAGGACTTTAAGATGTATGATTAAAACGTCAACATAGCCTAATATTTTTAAAACAATGTGTATTGTGAAAAGTGCTACACATGAATTTGAATTACATTACTTTCTATAGAGAACGATTTCACAGTGACAAATCATGCTCCTGTCTGATGTCCCTGTGCATTTCATCTCCTATTTACAATGACGTTCCTGTTTTCCCTCTTTTGAAAATCTCCCTCACATGAGCGTCGAACACATGACCGCGCAGAGCGCGCGCTCGCCCGTGAGGAAAGTTATTCAAAAGACACTTGAATAAAACAATGCGGCACCGTAATTAGATTACAACATATTTTAATACGCTTGGCCCACATAGCAATATTAGACCAAAATATTATAAAGTGCCTTTAAGAAATAATGTGTCTGTTTATCTATAATACCGTATACATAGAAAATATTATATAAGTTCTTCACAGCTTTCTGTGACAAGTCAAGAATAAAAATAAAACAACTTTTTTTTTTATTTTTTATTTTTATCACGCACATAATAAATAGCCTATGGCCAAGGCAGTACATATTAGCCTACTATATAAATAAATACAATTTGTATTAGTATATTGTGTGATTTAAATTAATTTTAAACAAACTTTGGCCCAGAAGAAGAGAGTAAATAATTAAAATTAAATTAAAAATTATGTAAAATTACCGGCGATGTCCCAGAGCTGCAGTCGGACGGTCTCCTGCTCGAGGTTCAGGACTTTGAGCGCGAAATCCACGCCGATCGTCGCGCGGTAGTTTGGTGAGAAGTTCTGGTGCACGTAGCGCTTGATGATGCTGGTTTTCCCCACACCCAGATCTCCGATCACCAGGATTTTATACAGGTGTTCCTTCAGGTGATGGTTCTGCATGGTTGTGTGAGATGGAGCCGAACATGGACGCGTGTGATCTTCAGTGAGACTCTGAGGGAAGAAACAGAAACGCCCCGCGGAGAGAAAAACTCAAACTTGTGACTCGACAGTCGAGCATGAGACCAGAGACGTGAGGTGATGGAGGGGTCGAGGAGGGCCTGGTGAAACTGCAGTAGAAATTCAGAATGGTACAGTTGTCGAAAAAAAGATAAAAGTAGGCTACTACTAAGGTTTGACTAAACAGAAAAAGCACCAAAACAATCGTTCTGAAATGAGCCTGGTTAATGTTTGTAAGGGTGTGAGGATCGTCCACGCCCCCAAGAACTGATTCGCTTTCTTTACTAAAACCAGTGATATGGGTCTCCAAATGTGCAAAGACTGAAGTGTAGGCCCTATTATAAGTTTACACCGACTACCACCCTAAAATATCAAAGCAAATCAAATCAAATTTTATTTATAAAGCACATTTAAAATCAACCTTGGTTGGCCAAAGTGCTGTAAATGAAAGAAAAACAGAAAAGACAAAAATGGATAAAAAATATACCATGGGTATCCATATTGCTGCCTCTTAAACAAGCTATAATAACGCATGCTTTTGGACATATTATCATGGTACCATGGTATTTTTAAAAGTACTTTTCAGTAGAGTATATAATAACTATTCAGTGCCATTGGTACCAACACAGTACATTTTTGTAAGAGGTTGCAATTATAGTAAATTAACATAAGATCTTCTTACCAGATACGAATTTGGATTCAAGACAAGAGAGTGGTTAGAGATTGTGCCGTGAAGCAGTGCATGTAATGCCTCCTCAAAACCAAATCTCTCAAGCGAGCGGTTCCTTTAAGCTCTAAACAAGAGCTGTTCCCAGAGAGATCACTGAGGCTAGTCGTGACGTAAGGAATACCGTTTCCGGATCCAAGTGAGAATAAGTTCAGAGTAAAATCTCAACCGCTTTTCATGAGCAGTTTATTTATATTACACTTTTAAGCTAAACGTTTAATAACTCATTGAGTGCTCTATAGTGTCCAGGCTCACGGCATCCCGGACACCAATATGTGCAACAAACTTCTGTATTCGGCAATTCTATAAGATCATTACAAATCACACTGTGCAACACTGATCTGATAAACTTGGGTACGACATGTAGACTGTATGATGATGACACCTACTGCATCATAGGCTATGATGCAAGTTACTGTAGAAGAATAAAACGTCATCAGCGTGAGCTAGTGGTGAAAACAGAGTCAGATGAATCACATTTGGGCAATTTTGGTTTTGCACGCTGAAAAAAAAAAAGAGAGGATGAAGCCAAACGGTCATGGCTTGGGAAAAGAGGCGACCTTGGCATGGCAATTTTGCAAATGGAGCTTGAGGAAAGTAGTTGCATTTTTATTGGCTAGTGAGTAGTACACGTAGGTCGTAGCAGCAAACACACTGAGATGATCATGCTAAATTTAGACTGTCAGAAAATGAACGCAGGCCATCTTTGGTTGCAAGACCACGACAACGGCCATCTTTGAACTACTCTCACTGTACGACGTAGCAGTTTCGCCTCGATTGGTCATCTTTCATCTGGAACAACCCAAAATCGTACAAAATGTACCAGGCATAAAGCAGGTTGCATCGTTTTGCTAGATAGAGCCGTCAAAGGAGCTACTAAAGAGGAGCATAACCGATGTCCGTCGCATAAGATTGAGATCTAAGAGCTTATTTTTCGTCTTCAATGACATTTGGATATCAAAATTGAATAACACGCCAACAAGTGTCCATAGACTGTCAATTTATACGTCAGACTTTGATACAAATGTCAGTTGCATTACATCCTAAATTACCAAAACCCACTTAAATTCTGAGTCCATTTGAATTGGATTTCATATCATTAATGGGTGTAATTTATACAAGTCTGATTTCATGCATTAAGCATTGAGGCAACAAAGACAAGTACACCTGAAGTCAAACGTATCATTAAAAGCAACTTTATTAAAGATCATGAAACAGACACAGATACAAAGGCAAAATATTAAAATAGTCCTGAGCAGCTTGTCTTTTGGCAAATACCCTGACAGGACTCAAATATAATGCACATCCCTTTAGTCTATTGCTACTCGAGTGATTGTTCATTAAACCAGAAGTATGGATTTTCCTGAGGACAATTGCCAACTTGATATTCTCAGAATACAAAATGACCTCTTGTCCAATTAAAACAGTGGTGCAAAAATTTATGAAGTGCAAATGTGACATTCAGAGCTCACATAGATCAACCAAAATCTAAAATCCCTTTTTTCTTTTTCTAAAAACACACTTTAAGCAGTTGAGGATTAAATTGCCAATTTCTGCCACACTGTCCTTTTGGAAATCCTTTTGGAAATCCACGCTAACAAAACAAAAACAAAGGACACGAGGTTTCTTTCTCTCAGGAGGTCAGTTGCAACAAGACACAGCAAAATGCATGTAGGTCTTGCCTCAAGATTAAAATGATTACATCAATTTAAAGCCATAACTAGACTCTAGACAGGGTTGCTTTTGGCTGACAGCAACAACTGGAAGTGCAGGTGACCCAAGACAACAACATGACAGACTGAATCAGAGCGAGAGCTTTTCCTGGTATTCAGAGGAAAAGAGGAAGATGGCATCTGGGGGATTTTCAAGCTCTAAGATTCATTCTCATGTGGATCTGAGCAAGAAGACTATCTTGACTAGATGCTTCAAGTTGAAGGGACGGAAACCGAGTGGCTCCACTATTGTTCTGTAAAAGGGCTGCTGGCAACAGAAGGCATAGAAGTAAAAAAGGCACAGAAGATGAGCAAATTCCCTAGAGGTCAGCGACAGGAAGAGTCAACGCTCTGGAGACAGAGATGACGTCAAATGTCACATGGAACCAGACCAAAGAGGAGAACCTCGAAGCTAAAAAAAAAAACAACCTTTAAAAAAAACCCGCTTTGAAGCAGGTTTAATGTTTGAGAAGTGAGACTGATCGGGTCTTGTAATTTCACACCGTTTGCTATTAAAACGAACCTGAAAGAGAGAAAGATGAATTACAAGACAGTGAAGTTACTATTCTACATGGCTTCTTTCATCACCTAACCTTGAGGTCATGGAGAAAAAGAAACGGGTTCAAGAAACAAATTACAAGTTTTCAACTAGGCAACAAAGTTAAAATGAAGAAAAAAAAGCACGGTTTTCCCTTTTTTAGGCTGCAGAATTGCGATTATAAAAATGCTCATACTGTGCTCGTTTCAACTGACCCATTCATCTACACGCACTTAAAGTTTGGAGATTGGCGTAGCCGCTACAGCAATGCTCTCAATGGCACACTCATCCGTTCCACGACGGATTTTGAAAAACCCGTTCTCGCCCCAGTTGGATCCCCAGCTGTTCTTCACGATCCAGTATTTCTCCCCGGTCTTAGGGCACTTCCCGTACCCCACCAGCAACACGGCATGATTGGTCAGCTCAAAGGGATTGTTGGAGTCGCGGAGGAAGGTGTGATGGTAGATGCCCTCTTTATAGTTCATGAAATCTGGGTACACCTCCAGTGCCACTCCCATGGGGCCGTTCTTGACCAGCTCCAGCATCATGGCCTCCTCGCTGCATCCCCCGTAAAAACCACCCACGTAGTGATACTCCGAGGCATACCACCGTGTGCACTTCTCAGGGACTTTGCAGGGAGAATCATCTCCGGTGTACGGGAAACAGTTCTCCTCCACAATGCCGAAGTCCTGGATGTATTTACCAATCAGGTATGGAAAACCTCCATCACAACCTGTACAGAAGACAAAACACTTAGAAATCCAAAACATGAACTGCAGAACATCCATTTAACTGCACAATTATAAAAAAAAATTTAAATAGAATTGTTGCTATTAATAATAAATGATGTTATCCATTATTATTAAAAACAATAGCATGCACATAAAAATAATACAAAAAAAAAAAATCTAAAAACGTACATAAACATCCTTTCAAGCATAGTTTGTTCATTCCTCTCCCATTTTTAATGTAGTTAAATAAAAATAAAATAGCATTCATGTCTATATACCTAAAAAAAAAAAAATTGGTTGCTTTATTTTAAGGTGTAATTATGCATTTAGGTACGGAGCAATATCAATAAACATGTACTTACTACTACATGCAAGTAATAGTTTAGGATAAGGTTTAGTTGCATGTAATGCATAAATTACTGTTGTCACTATAGTAAGTACATGTAACAAGGGCACTGTAAAATAAAGAGTTAATGATTTTTTTCCTTTTCTTACAAAACCTACAGGGGGAGGGGGGGGGGAGGAGGGCACCAAGTCAAACATTTACGCAATGAATCCATTCTGATCTCAATCGGATTGTGTAACCATAATCCTGAGGGTATTGGAAAAGCAAACATTCACAGTTTTATAACTGCAAATACACAGACTGGCCCTCTGAAGTTCGGCACAGATACGGGTCATATTAAACATTTGCCTCGGGGCATCAACGCATGCTTTTACCCTGAGAATACTGGGAGCAGGACACCACTTGCTGAGGACTGAACACTGGCTGCTGGGTGTTGTTCGTCTGGATCCGGACTCGGGCTTCAAGCATTCCCATAGTGGCAAAAGAGTAACAGCTGCCGCATTGAGCTTGAGAAAGAAAGAGAAGAAATCATTAACAGGTGAAAAAGGCCAATTCACAACCTTATTTCCCCAACCTACAGAAACCTCCTTTAATCCTCTCTCCTTCCTTCTCTAACGTATCCCGAGCTTCTGAAGGAGCTCTTAAAAGGCAGACACTATCGGACTCTGAAAGGGAAGAGCCACTCCAGACACGGCAACCAGCGCCTGAAGAGCCGATCATCCACTCGCACTCATTTCAGAGAGAAGACATGAGAAATATGCGTCTGTTTCTCTTCGACTGTACAAGACAGACTAGGGAAGAGGAGACTGTAAACCCAAGAGCAAGTGGAAACATACACATCCAAAACAGACTGTGAGGAGAAGCTTTCCAGGGTCAAAAGTGGTCAGATTTCTTACGAAAAAGTCAAGGCTTTAAATACACAAATTAGTGACAAGACCCAACCAACTTGCTCAAAGGACCGCAAAACTTCAGTACAAAATATTTCACATTTAAAAGCTGGTAAAATGTTACACCCTAGTATCCAAAAGTAAAAAAAAATTTTTTTTAAAGACAGACTTGAATAATAATTTAAGAAAATATAAAATACAAGCTAATTCAAAAGTATCACGCACTATAATAGACATTATAATAGTAATAATACTGAAATGAGAGATCATAGTTATTAAAAAAAACATTCCTGCACTTTTTATGAGGGCAAAAAGAAATGGTGGCTTCTCCAGAAACTTAAATTCAATCATTTTTATCCACTTAAATTTTAAAATAAATAAAATATTAAACATTATAAAGTTTGCTGGGGAAACACATGAGAAACAGCCAAACACAATAGAGAAAGAGCTTGTAATTTCCTGGTAGTGTTTCTAGCATCATTTGTCAGGCTGTTCCAGTAAGAACAGCTACATCACTGTCAATAACACTCCCAGGATTTCAGATTGAACACAATCAATAGTAACATATTGATGTTTATCCCAGGACTGACTCAACTGTAGGCGGTAAAGCACTGCATTGAAGACTTTTCTATAAATGACGTGTTCAGCTCTGAGCAAACACTGACTGAAGCAACCGTTTTGGTTGCAGTATTTCCTCTCTCACACACACACCTTGGTTGCGGACAGGGCTGACATAAGTGAGTCCGTTCACGTTTCTCCAGTCCCAATGTTCTGGAAGACCAGCTGCCACCTTACTGTCTGCAGCAACAGTCACAGGCCTGACACGTCTGAGAGAGAGGGAGATTTTTATAAATATTTGTATCAATATTTTTATTCCATACAATCAATTTGACAAATTCCAAAAAAAAAAAAAAAAAAAAAATTATATATATATATATATATATATCCTTCCATCACAGAGCATAAAATATTTTTATAGCACCATTCCATTTCATTTCAAAATATGTCATAGAATTCATTAATTTATAGTACTTAATCAACAACTCTAGACTTGACAGACTAAATACACAATATATTGGCCAGGTCTATTCTCCATTCTATTTTTTCTACTATAGAATAGAAATGCTAATGTTTCCACCACAGAATACATAAGAAAAAAAAAAAAATTGAGAGTTTGCATCTCACAATTTTGACTTCTTTTCTCAGGATTACGTGATATAAAACTCGCAATTCTTAGAAAAAAAGTCAGTCTTTATTTCCTCAAAATTGGACTTTATTACGAGTTTATATCTCACAAGAAAGTCAGATTTGCGAGATAGTCGCTATTACCTTTTTAATTGTTTTATTCCGTGGCGGAAACAAGCTTATATTTCTGTAACCAATCGATTCATTTGCAGATATATTTTGTACAAAGTTTTGTTCATGCATTAACTGAAATCAGCATGGACTAAAAGATTATTTTTGAGATTTAAGAACAGCGGTTAAACATTAACAACATCGGTTGATCAAAATGAGAATAGATAAAAATCGAGAAATCATAAATTGGGATATTTTGATGTTTTGAGCTCAAAATCAGTTTTAAAGGCATCCATTATTCATTTACACACAGAAGCCTGACTGGGCCAATGAAAGTGTGTGTACCGTGGGATCTTGGAGGCACGTCCTCCTGATCTTCTCAGCATCTCCTGTATAGTGAAGGTCTCATGGAGACTGTACGACGTCGCTTTCCAGGACTTCTGGACGGAGTTTATCTGATCCACAAACTCCATGTTGTTTGTGTATGGCAACTTCATGAGCCTAGAGATCATACAAGATGTTTACCAATAAACATCAATCATTCATGCATGCAGCGCAGGGGAGATGAAGTCACAAGAGATCTTATCAAGGTAGACAGCGAGATAAGAGACAATGACAAACACAGCTGACACAATCAAACACTCACAGCTGGTGATCGAATCCAAGCATGTGACTGCGGTCGATTCGGGGTGGGATGGGCTGCACCTTCTTCCCAGTGAAACAGGCCCAATTATTCCCCAAAACATCATGAACCCAGCCGGGCAGCGTCTGATCGCAGTAACTGGTCACCTCTGAACCCTGCTGGGTATACTAGACACAGAGAAAAATAAAATAAGGTAACACTTTCATTTAGGGTCCAATTGATTGTTTTATTTTACAAAAGCACAAACTTTTCTTGTTATTGTGAGCAATAACCACGCAATCAGTATTTAAGCAGAAATTAATATAAACGTACGATTAGTCGACTAATTGCTTAAATTAATGACTACTAGTCGACTAGAAAAATCTTTAGCCTATGGCAACTCTAATCAATACATTTACTATAGTTAACATGATTTAATTAGTAATTAGTATCCAGCTCTTTACATTAAATTAGTTGAGTTAACAATTACTGAACTAATAAAATAGATTAAATTAAGATGCTAACTAATGTGTATGTGTATATATATATATATATATATATATATATATATATATATATATATATATATATATATATATATATATATATATATATATATAGCATTGCTTGTTCCACCACAAATGACCGTTTTTAAGGTGACAATCTGTTACACATTTGAAGATTTATTGTATCTTGAAGATTGTTGTATTGTATCTTCTGTTATAAAGATGAAGATTGACATTTTGTTAATTAAAATAAGCACATAATGTATTAAATTAAACAACTTATGTTCTGGGTTTTGACTGCTTTTTGAATTTTGTATAATATCTCTCGGTAATGAAGATATTAACAAAATAATCATATACATACATATACATATGGCTTCAATGATGATTAATTTTGCCTGGGCCCCCACTCAGTGTTGGTTTGCCTCAGGTCATACCACATTTGAGCTAAACACAGCAGTCAAGACCAATGAAACACAAAAGAGCTGATGTCAGAATTTCCCTTGTGTTGTGAAACCCCAGTCATCTGATCAGTCATGTGGTGTGATCTGAGACTAAAAGTGTCTCATCACGCTTACCTTGAAAAACCCGAACCATTTGTAGTCATTGATCACCACTTCAAACCCCTGGTTGTAGATGAGCGTGAAGAACCCAGTGTGTCCGAGATCATCCACAGATACAGACAACTTCTGCAGGTCCACAGTCACCGTTTTCACCGGCTTCCCTGTTCAACAGCCAAGTTTATTTTAGAGCATTGAATGTAGAGAACATATGTAGATAATAGAAAAAGTTGGTTTGATACCTTTAGGTCTGACAGTGTGGTAGTTTAATGGATTTAAATGGGTTCAGTAATATAATACCAGATTAATCATCTAAACAAGCCTTGTGCAATAGAGGGAATACTATTCTGAGTAAGTTTGATATCTTTAGGTCAAACAGTGTTGTAGTTTCATGGAGTTAGTATTTCATACATTTAAAAGTTCTAAAATTATTATAAAACATAAAATGCTAATTCCAAAAACAGCCCTGTGCAATAAAAGGGATATATTTCTTAACATTTAACTATTAGTTTGATATCACAATATCATACATTTAAATTGTTTTATAGGGCTAATATACATTTTATTTCTTGAAATTAGGCCTTCTGCTATGAAAAGGGTATATGTTTATGTTTATGTATATCTGAGTTGATTTGGGCTGCAAATCAATGAATGAAACCGAACGTCAAACGTTAAGTTAACTTTACTCACAGCCTCGCTTTCATTCCCGTTAAAAATCAAAGATGGCGCTGCTTTGAATAAGGTCTAGTATATAATCATGGTAAAAATGTAGTAGTAGCATGGCAGGCTACATATCAAATTATTGATGATCTAATCACTGTACCATGGTATCAAAACAGTAGCAGAGTTGTGTTGTTGTATAGTAGTGTATACAAAACAATAGGGCAATTATATGAAAAGGATACACACAGGAGGGGAAACCCTCAACATGAAACCGAAAGTAAACATTAGGAAGTAACGTTAAACTTCCTTGTTAATGAGAAAAGGTGGACAATGGTTGTCTGATCTGACCTGTACTGGAGCAGTCGATGGTCCGATCCTGACCCACATCAGACACACTGAAGATCCAGGTGCCCAGCAGGTCCTCATAGGTGCAGTTAGCAGGAGTATCGGCCGCGGACCCGCCGAGAAACACAAGCAGAACAATGACGGAGAGCGCGCGCATCCTGACGACGGCCCGACAGCTGATATAACGGAGTAAATGACTTAACGATACAGCGCGCGGGGTTTTTAATGATGCTCGGACGCAAGGAAACAGGTGTGTGTCCTTCTCGTCCTTCCGCGCATCTGCAGGACTGAAACTGTCTGTTGTTTACCAGCCGCGTGCTCCTGAACTTATACAGCAAGGATCATATGACTCGAGTCATGTGACATGCCAGTAAGCGCGCGCACAAAAGTAATTATATCACTTCCACAAAAACCCATTCATCATCATCATACAAACAGACGCATTTGATTAAATCATTATCACACACATAATAATTAACTCATCACGACATACACACATTAACTCAATCACATAAGTATACACTCACACACAAACACATGCACACGCATGTTAACGTATTCATCACATGAAGAGACAAACACATTTATTTGGTCATGCACATTTAGCCTACAGTGTCACTGACATAATTACAACAATTTACTCACAAAAACAACAACCCTATTTCAGTCTGAAGTAATCACACTACTGAAGTAAAGTTTATTGCAAATGTTGTTTCGTGTTGAATTGAAATGTTTTCACCAAATGTCTCCAAAGTATCTTCGAATTAAAAACATGTAAAGACTCAAAGGCTGATCTTTAGTGAAGTGAAAATGCATGACCTTTGAAACCTGAGTCACACACTTCTGACTTTATAACCGATTTATCAGCAAAACAACCAAAGGACATGTCAGTGAGGATTTCACTCGTTTCACTTCTCACTTATTTCCAAAGTTTGATGGGTCACTAACTGTTTTGGGCCCTGTGAATGAAAGTTTCAGCTCTTTGCTTATGCATTTCATTTTTTAAGGGTACGTTTACACGACAACGATGTACTTAAAACTGAAGTATTTTTCCTTTGTTCCTTTGTACAGGCGACAACGTTGTCAAAACAATCCGCAAAAAAAAAACGACGACTAAAAACACTGTATAATGCTGCCAGGCCAGTAGGTGGCAATGTCATTTTGTAAGGACACAGCCTATAGACAGAACACTTAATATTAGGGGTGTAATGGTACGTGTATTCGTCCTGAACCGTCACATCTTATGCCCTGTCCCAAATGGAACCCTAAGCACTCGCGGTCTTCCTCTGAGTCCGCACTTTCATGACGTAATGCCGCTTTGACTGTCGGGACGAAGTCTGCTGCGGAGTCCGCATCAACCGACATTTTTCAAAATATCTTCTTTTGTGTTCAGCAGAAAAAAGAAATTCATACAGGTTTGAAACAACTTGAGGGTGAGTAAATGATGACAGAATTTTCATTTTTGGGTGAACTATCCCTTTAATCCACTAAAGGAGGCTGAAATCGCTGATACAACCTTTAATATGCATGTGCACGACGCCACCGTTTTCATAAATGTGCGTTATACGCAGACAATAACGGTATTTATTTCAAAAACTTGCACTTTGAAACCCTTTTTTAAAAGTTTTCAGGCCCACAAAAAGCCATTGTCGTGTAAATGACCGGATAAAATGCATAAAAGGTTTTCAGTTTTTAGATGAAAATGTTGCTGTATAAACAGCCTCTATAGGCCACTGATCATGTTACCATTTTATGCAAACAAAAATCAGCGCGCTGCCACTCCGGCTTACCAAAAAACATTTAAAAACATTCAGGGTTTTTAAAAACGAATAATAATTTATTAAATAATAAATAATGATTTTATAAATAAAATTGTTTATTCTTTAGTGAAGTGCTTTATCTGATCGTGCACCTGCCTAAAGTTTTTAGATGTGTGCATAATACAACTTCAAAACCATTTTATGCAAAACCAACACTAAATGTTGTGCTTAATACAAAGTTTATTGAAATGAAAATGTAAAAAATAAAATAAAAGACCATTCAGTTCCAATGCTGATGTCATTTCAAGCACTTAACCCTGGGTTAACATATATTATTTTAAATCCGCATTCTCCATTATCGTCATGTAAAGGTCAGTTTAAAACCACGTCAATAAATGGAGTTCTGGAAAAACAAACACTTTAGCATCATAAGCAGCGTAAACTTCTGATGGCAAAGTTGGAATTGAGATAAAAGTTTGTTAGACATTGTGTGAGTTGCAACAGCTTTTCTTCAGTAGATGGTTTGATTTTATTGCGCAAATCACTTCCTTAGACTCTCATTTCCTCAATTTGATAAGTAATGTTGCAGTTTCTACTGAAGACAGTGACAACCAATCATAAACGTGTCAATGCTTGCCCCATTAAATATTCATGTGCTTTGAACAGTTACAGGAACAATCAGATGCAAGTTTTCAGCACCTGAGGGTTGAAAAACATCCAAGAGAATTTCATTAGGATGAGAAAAAAAAACACAGGCTCCTTCCGTCGGGTGCATAAAGCACACACACATTCATTTATTATACGATTTTTAGCAGCATTGCACACATTTTGACCTTTGGGAACAATAATGTGCCCCGCTGCTGTATGAAGGAAAACTTCCTCGGGCCATTAGTGCTTTAAACACGTAATGATGCAGTAAACAAACTTAATGTATGAAGTGTTATTTTTTCCTAAATGCTATTGGCTGATTAAATTTAGAGCTGTTTAAGACAGAAAAGGCCATCTGACGTCCCCCTCTGAGCTCAGCTGTCTCTTCTACTGAATGAACAAGCTGGGGCTTTTAACGAGCCTCATTAACCAATCAGAACAGAGCAGGGTGGGGGAAGACAAAGAGGAGCAATTACCACAACGACTATGATTCACACACTCCATCCTAACAGCCCAGAATAGACAGCGCAGAGTGCTCAAATGCACAGGAATTAGTCACTCGGGCTATTTAGATGTACAGCACTGCCAGTGTGTGTGTGTGTGTGGGGAAGACAGTGAGAAACAGAAGGAAGTGAGAGTTTGAGTGTGTCCACTTTAAAACAGCTGTTTTATTTGGAGTCCTGGTGTGGCACTAGGGTTTCGTGTGCCAGAACATTGTTTTCAGTTGTTGCCGTATCAGTGACACTACATTTACATTTATGCATTTGGCAGACGCTTTTATCCAAAGCAACTTACATTGCGTTATCCTATACATTTATATATAGGTATGTGCAATCCCCTGGGATCGAACCCACAACCTTGCGTTGTTAACGCAATGCTCTTACCACTGAGCTACGGGAAAGCTGTCTTCTCACTAATGAGAAGATGATTTCAGAACAGTTTCCTGTCGCTGTGAAATATAAAATGGGAAATGAATAGAAGAGATCACAGTACTAGCACTGCACTGCATACTATTTATCAAATAGTACATCAAACATTAACTTTTGGCGGCCGGATCAAATAATGAGGTGAAAGAGATGTCACCTTTGGTTCAGTCGTCACACTGGGCATGATTGCATTGTGGGATGCATTGGGATGGCATTCCCAGCGCAGAATGCTCTATTGTATTGTATACTGCACATATTGGTAAATGTGGTACATTCAATGTGAAAAAGTAGTTGGTGTGCTTATTTGTATTGAATGTGCACTTCAAATCATAAAAGTATATTTTAAAAAACTGTACTTGCAGATAATATAATATTAATGAAATAAAAGGCCACTGAAGTGTACTTAAAGTGAGTACACTATCATGAGTATGGGCCCTATTTTAACGATCTAAGCACGTGGTCTAATGCACAGGGCACAAGTCCACAAGTCCGAATCCACTTTTGCTGGGAAAAATGGTCGGCGTGTGCGGTGCATGGTCTAAAAGGGTTGTCCCTATTCTCTTAATGAGCAATGGGTGTGTCTTGGGCGTAACATGCAATAAACCAATCAGAGTCTCATCTCCCATTCCCTTTAAAAGCCAGTTGCGCTCATGCTATGGTGGATTCGCTATTTACATGATGGAATTTGCAAGTGGAAAAACTGAACGCTTCTTTAGCGAGGAAACGGATCTGCTAGTGTGCGAGGTTAAAGCGAGCAAGCAGACCCATAAGGGACAAAGTGTACGAGCACACTCTTTAAATAAAAGTTGCATTTAAAGTCCCCATGTGGTGAGGTCTTTACTGTAATTTATATGTCTATGTGGTGTTTTTAATATGCGTTAAGACAAACCATGTGTAAATTTATATGTCAATACCATTACTGAGTATTTTCTCCTTAAAACTGCAGTGAATCAAGGACTCAAAAACACGGTTTGAAATCGCTGGTGTTTCTGACGTCACAAACTACCTTGTAACCAATCAGATCAACGTGTGATCGACAGCGAGTGGATCTCTGAGCTGGATTGAGTGAGTGGAGGCGGGGCTCATTTGCATATTCATAGAACTAAATGAGGCAAGGGTGTAGAGTTACATTCAAGCTATTTTAAGGTGTGCATAATTTTTTTACAAGGAAAAAACTTTTAAATGTCATTTTGTGATAAAATATGAGTTTTAAGTGATAAAATGATTGACTACAGGGGGACTTTAATTTAAGTTTAAACCACAATACATTTGCATTTAAAGTTCCCCTGTAGTCAATCATTTTATTCCTTTATATAAGATGCAATTACATGTCTGAAAACAATACATTTAGTTCACAATACAGTTTACTCTATTATTTCCATAATAAGTACTCTTTTTCAAAGTATACTAAATCTTTTTCACAAGGGCAAGGCAACTATATTCAAGGTATACATTTTGCAAATATATGCATCAATCACGTGACCTTGGTATTGTTAGTGCACCTTATAGGGGTAGATAATGTATAAGATAATGTGCAGTTTTTCTGACAGTGAGTGTATGTAGGCACAGAATACATACTTCATACTGCAGAAATAGTGTGGTAGCATGCATTTGAACAAAGCCATTATTATTATTCATTATTATGTTCTGCTGTTACAGATGAGCACATATAGTACAAGTTAAATTACACAGATGAAACAGGAAGCAAGCAGCATTTAAGACAAATGCAACAGCATTACACACTCGTCTGGAGGAGCTTCAAGTGTGGGGGCACTTCAGATTAACAGCTGTGTGTGTGTGTGTGTGTGTTTCTGAAGTGGTCTTATATGTGATTAGTGTGATCACCACACATTTTCCTGGTGCGTGTGTGTTTGAGTGACATGCGATCTCGGGGTCTTGAATTCAAACGTGTTGCTGTTCGTTGCTCTCGCCCACACGTAATTACATAAGCTTGCCATCTGCTGTCACACACATGCCTGCATGTATATATTTAAGAAATATTTGCATGTATATACTGTATATATATTTATACATATTTTATATATAAATAACAAATTTTTCTTAAATATATACATGCATGTGTGTATAATTATTTTGTATTTTGTATTTACACACAGTACACACACATATATTATGAAAACACAAACTTTTATTTTGGATGCGATTAATCGCGATCAGATTGACTGGACTGCCAAAAGTAAATACTTTTTTTACACTAAATGCAGTTTTAAAATGCAAAGAACTGTATTTATAACTTGCTCAGTCAGGTCATGTGACCTCCACACTGGTTTATTTTTACATACTACATATATAGTATATACTGTGCAGTAAGCAGTATGCTAGTACTATATAATGAACATATGTTCAGTCACATGCTCGCTCACATGAGTTTGCCGTGTGTGTGTGTGTGTGGTGCTGATAAATGAGCTGGGAAGTGAAACACACATCTGAAATGATGGAGTGCACGGCTGGTCTGTTGGTTAATGATCTGGGCTGGTAAAATAAAGGTCTCACGCAGGGCAAGAGTTGCTGAGATACGATCCTGAGTGAGAAACAAAAGCTCCAGGGAAGCTGTTTTTGCAGCACATGCAGTGCTTTAGAGCAAAAGACCTCTACTGCATGACAAATCCTCAAAATAACTAATAAATTAGCAGCTGAAAATGTTTTTGTTCTTCAGTATCGTTGAAACTAGTGGAACAGAAATTAAACTCAGAGTATTCGTCCCCAAGGCCAGACTCTTCCATTTAAAGGTCAGGGGCCTCATTTATAACCGTTGCGTCGAACAAAACAGGCCCTGAAAGAGGCGTACGCCACTTCCCACGCATAAGTTGTGCTTTATAAAAACTAACTTGATGGGGAAATTTGTGCACCTGCACGCAAACTCTGACCAATGCGTACAAATATTTTGGAGACGGAGCAGTTTGGCGACACCGATGGTGAGCTGAGGGACTGACGACAGATGAAGGAAATACACTTTAAGGGCCCTTTCGTACATCCGGCACAATGCAGCGCCAGGCGTGACGCGAGTGTTTCTTGCTAGTTTCAGCCTGACGCTGTTATCATTTTCACATCCTGCGCCACGTTGTTTAAATAGCAAATGCATTTGCACCCATCTTTTTCGCCCATGGGCGGCTGGTCTGAAACCGATGTGTGTTCAGGCGCATTGTGTTGGCGCGTTGCTATTTCGAGGAACTAAAATAGACTGATACTAAGCAAATACTGCTGGAATTGAGATAACGTGACGGCACATCCGTATCTCATATTTTCCTAATGTCTTGTACCATTAAACATGGTATCACGTGGATGAATATGCATATGCAAATGATATGCAGATGAGGATATGCATAGTAAAACGAGGCGTTGTAAGCTCCATATATAGTTATTTCGGGGTGGAGACGCATGTGCGCACAATCTTCCGCTGACTGGGATTTATAAAGGGAATTTTGTGCAGGTTCTGGCGTACAATCGGTTTTATACGTTTTTTGGCATACGCCACTTTTGGCTTTCGGGTGCACGTACACTGCCTACGAACAGTTTTAGAAATGAGACCCCTGGGCAATAACATGTGAGTAATATCTGTGTTTATAAAGCTCAAATCCATTGACTGTTCAATCTTTTCGATTGGCTGCAGGCGACGTCCTTCACATCAATACACTTTCAGTCCTCTCCACAGAGAGAGATTTTTTTCATATATCGTCCCCTGCTTTCTTTCTCTCTGCATTTTTGTTTATTTATATATTTCATGAATGCTTTGGATTTGTCAAGTCATAAGGGCACAGAGTGGGACATTTTTTTTATATGGCATTGCACTGCTCTACATGAGAGGAGAGGAGCCAGGGGTATTTATGATGCCAAGTCTTTAAAAGAGAATGAAAACTGGATAATGGAAACTACCGCCCACTTCTACACAAGCCATGGCATGTGTATGTGTGGGGGTGAGAGCAAGACATTTGTTTGAGTGATGGGAAATTATACTGACGCACTTTCATTCATATGTTTATCAGTCTGTTGCTGCTTCAGAGTTTGAATATTTTTCTCCTGAACCAAAACTATTCTTACGTAAATTGTAAAATTCAATTCAATGCGCCGATTTACGTAAGAATGGTTGCTTGAACGATTCGCACACAAGCTCATTCTGCTCCTGTGTGATGAATGAGGCTCATTGTGGAGTCTGGTGGATATTATGAGCTCTGATATGGAGAAATACAATTACAGTCTTTATTCAATGGCGTCGTATTTAACCAGTCAACCAATCATAACAGATCACAGTCAATTTATGATTCAGATAAAGTGCAATATCTCAGACAGTCGTCCATAAGACGGAAGATGTGAAAAGAAACATAGCGGTCCGCGATTAGAAGATCATTTACTGTTTTACACATTCTTTAGATGTTTGTTAAACAGGTTTGACTTATGGCTTCTGACTTATAGATGTTTTTATTTGTTTAAAAGAGACAATTAACCAGCTTTCCTGTAGCTCAAACAGTAGAGCATGCGATGTCAGGGTCATGGGTTCGAATCCCAGTGAAAGCATGATGATATGCATGCCTTGAATGCACTGTTAAAATGCACTGATAAAAGCAGCTACCAATTTTGAAGCCCAAAAAAAGCGCATCCATCCATCATAAAAGTAATCTATACGACCCCAGGGTGTTGTAATAAAGACCTTCTGAAGCGAAGCGATGCGTTTTTGTTAGAAAAATATCCATATTTATAACTTTATAAACTATAATCACTGGCTTCTGGTAACGTCCGTACACAAGTCTGGAGAATCGTGAACCGTCAGGGCTGGCCAACAAACTCAAGCTCCTCCCACATTTCTCTTTAACTCTCGTTTTAGACTTCGTGCCGGTTATGTTTCGCTCTATCCTCTGTGCTTCCGCATTCATCAATATGTCATGCGTCGGGTCAGAGGTCACTCTTCCGCCTGTACTCGACTCGTGTACGGCTGTTACGGAAGCCAGTAATTATTTTCAGAAAGTCTTTATTAACCCCCTGGAGCTGTATGGATTACTTTTATGATGGATGGGTGCACTTTTTCTGGGCTTCAAAATCCCAGTTACCATTCACTCCCATTATAAAGCTTGGAAGAGCCAGGATATTTATTAATATAACTCTGATTGTATTCGTCTGAAAGAAGAAAGTCATTTACACCTAGAATGGCTTGAGGGTGAGTAAATTATGGGATATTATGGGATAAAAATTTGGGTGAACTATCCCTTTAAGTTCTGCTTTTCCAAGTAGGAAAAGTCAAGAGTCATTAATTCTCAGAGACGGGTGGACTTATTCCATATTTTTAATAATGACTGGAAAGATTTAATACCACACCACAATGGTTTCCATGTCAAGAACAAGGGAGAAACCAAAAATTTGTACAACTGTAAGCATTTTCTCACATTTTTATTTTCCCCACAAAGCTGCAAGAAACTGGAATATCAACAAATGTCAACAAAAGTAATCTTCAGTACCACGTCAATGATGATCAACAATCCACAGAATCTCTACATCAGAGAATCAGCAAACACAAGTCCCAATATATAGATATAGATATAACCAAAATATAACCACTCACTTGAGAGTAAAGAATTATACACAAAAAAGATGTTAGCACTTGAGATGGAGTCACAGAGTTGGTTTCAGTCATGAACCTGTGCGAACGCTAAACGATTGTGTTTCACACAGAAGCACTAATAAACGATCTCATGTACTCCAGCAAGCATCATGAAGTAGCAAAATGTAAACATCAATGTGAGTCTAATATAGGCAGCAACATTGACATTCAACCCAGAGCTCCTACAAATGTATCTGTCATGCTCATAAACTCACTTAATGAAGAGAAAACCGCTAACAGAAACTGAGAAAATGAAGAAATCGCCTTCCAGGGGTAGATTTATCAATATTTCACAGGGTCTTTCAAGCTTCATGTTTTTGATCTCGCCGAATGAAATTTAAGCCTTTCCTGACAAACCGCAGCTGCTTCCTAATGTACCGCAATAAATCTGAATAATCTCTCCGGCTGCTTCTGTGTACCTGGCGCAAAAACACTGAAGCTTATTACCAAAATGACACACGTGTTATATATCATCTGGAATATTACACACAGGTTTATGATTTAATACGACCCCTGATTTATGTTATTATTACGGTAGACAAAAACAAAGAGAAAGAATGAATCACGCTGACCACAGTATTCTCTCACAGTATAGTAAGATGACGGTTCAGCCAACCGAGTTTAACGTGATTTTAAAACCTTATTCTGTCGATCATTTAAAAAAAATCGCCCTGCTAGCAAAATGTCGTCTATTAGACGTTGAAAAGACGTAAATCTTCAACGTCTAATTACGACTTTTCAACGTTGAAAACAGGTCGATCTTCAATGTTTTGATGGAGTATGTAAAACTCTTTACATTTATTAGAGATAATAATGAACATGGTTTGGTAGTTTTTTTTTTCTCTGTTATTTTAGCATGTATAACAGACTTATCCTGTCTTAGATGATCAGTTGAAAACACGTAGTCAAACAGGCCGGACGAAACTACTTAGTTGAAATCACGTCGTAAACCAGTCCAAGGCGGGTATTCTCAACTTATTTTCAACCATATTTCAACGTTGAAAGACGGTAATTGTTTACTGGGCGATACTTAGAAAATAGCATCGCGCGCACAGCGTCCGTTGTTACGTCAGCAGATCGCTCATCTAACAAACACTATCCTAATCAGTTTCAAACGACAAACAATGTGTTTGCTCACACTGATCTGCTGCACAGTCATAGAAGATATTTGATTCCTCATATACAGTTATGCGCAGCAGCATTTTCGGACCAGTGAGATCCCAGATAGCACACGTACATCACGGAGACGTCTATTTGATGTGCGTGTTTACATCTGGAAGACATATTTTTTAGTGTTTGCTGACATTTCCTGTCAGATGTCGAATAGACGTTTAGAAAATGTCTTTAAGATGTAATGATTTAGAATGTATGTTAAACTGACATCTTAAAGATGTCTATCAGATGTTAATAAACAGCAGATGCTTTCCAGATGAAGTGATCTTTAACAGACATCTTGCAGACGTACATGTGCTATCTGGGATGTGGCAACACCGCAGAAAAACACTTACCGGAAGAGATCGCTTTATCGTGTCGTGCCCGGTTTAGGAGACTGTTTACACTGGAAGTGACTGTCATGGATTTAGCATCATATACTCATTATTATTATGTTAAAGTATTGCTACAACATATAGTTAGCTGGTCAGTACTTAATTAAATATATAACAAAAATGAATTCACTGACGTAGGCCTGGATATGCAGATTATGGACGCTTGTTTCCACCACAGAAAAAAAGAAGAAAAAAAAGATAATTGCAATTTTAATCACGAATTCTGATTTCATTTCACGCAATTGCGAGTTTATATTTTACAGTCTTCGGACTTTTTTTGCTCAGAATTGCACTTTTTTTGCGACCAATTGGTAGAAATACCATCAGAATTGCGAGATGTTAACTATAGCAATAGCGAGAGAATGAAAGTCTTTAAGGGAACCTATTATTCCCCTTTTCACAAGATGTAATATAATTCTCTGGAGTCCCCAGAATGTGTCTGTGAAGATCATTTATAGCTTGTCAAATTTGCCCGTTTGGTTGCGAGAAAAAATAAGCCGTTTTGTGTGTGTCCCTTTAAATGTAAAAGAGTTGGTGCTCTGTTTATGATTTATGGGGATTATAAAAAAAGGAGTGGGTGTATTTTTACCATTATAGGCTGCTTGTTTACACACTCTGTGGACACACATCTCTGTTCAAACACCTTATAAAAGTGAATTTTGCATATTTGGTCCCCTTTAAAAAATACTTTATTTCCCACATTTTTTTTTATTCCGTGGCGGAAACAAGCTTTCATGGTTTTTAGTGTAGACAGAAGCATTGATTTAAATGCGAGCAATCTCGTTTTGAAACACGTGTCTGGTGCGTAGATGCGGCCTGAATCCCCGAAATATGACGTAGTATTGAGACGGAGGAAGATTTCTCATTCACAGAAAGAAGTTTCAGTTTGATTAGAAAACTTCTGAAGCCGATGTGCTTTGTATATGCGTATGGTTTGTATTGCTTTGAGTCCCAAAGTCTGGTATATTTATAATATATATTTATAAAAAGAATACTCATCACCATAAAAACGATTCATATCATCATGTTACGAAAAACACACATTTCGCCACACCTTCTCCCTCCCCCTCCCCCCTTTGGCACTAAAAGCTCTATTAGGATAAATATTACTTGTAAATTTCTCTTTTTGTTTTTCATATAATTGCTAGACACTTGAGTAGCCTCACATTCATCTAAGCACGTTCTGTACACAAGGGAATGGTAAGAAAAGACATCTTTAGACTCGTAAAATCTTCTGTTATTTCGTCCTCGTGTAATCCGTGTAAAATGACTGCAATTTGTTCAGCTTTAACAATAAGACACTGTCAAAACTTTACTAGACTTGTTGCTGTCCGCATGCCCTTGATATTTACACAATCAATAGGAATGATCAATCAAAATGATTAGAATGGCTTCATTGTGAACACATAACTCATATCATGTATGATTCAAAACTAGATAGATAGATAGATGGATACATGGATAGATAGATAGATGGATGGATAGATAGATAGATAGATAGATAGATAGATAGATAGATAGATAGATAGATAGATAGATAGATAGATAGATAGATAGATAGATAGATAGATAGATAGATGGATGGATGGATGGATGGATGGATGGATGGATGGATGGATGGATGGATGGATAGATGGATGGATAGATAGATAGATAGATAGATAGCTAGATGGATGGATGGATGGATGGATAGATAGATGCTCAGGAAAATAAGCTGTTTAAGATTACATAATAAAAGCCCTTCTGATAGAGAAAAGTATAATTTAAAGTCAACTTGAAATGGAGTTTGCTGCCCATTATAGGCCTACTTCTGTAATGTGACATAATTTATACATTGTTGAGTTATTTTTCTTTGTGACTAACGTGCACAGATACATTTGTTCAAAAGAACACCAGAAATGTGTTTCAAGAAAGTACACATTTTCATTTCATGTTGACTTTGACTGGACCAAAACGTTGTTGACTGAATGATCTGATTTGATACAGATCAATGATATGAACCACAGTGAACTGGTTTGTTAGGGGCGATATGATGTCACTTCACCCACTACCATCTTACAAAATTGAATTTGTGTCTGTGTAGTTCATGTTCAGAGTTTCATTCACTAGTTTGCCATTAACAAAAAAGTTAATAAAAAAAGTACCATAATATTCTTGGAAGTACCTTGGAGTAGCCATGGTATTACCATCTGATACCATCACTATAACATGGTACCACAACGTTTTGGCAAGGTGTGTTACAGGATCTGGCTCCAGCGTTTGGTCCCACAATTAAAAAAAAAAAAAAAAAAAAAATGCAGGAAATTTTTATGAAAACATGTCCAGGTCACAGTTCACCCCAAAATTAAATACAATTAACCTGTTTGACTAAATGATTTGACTATGATTGACTAAATGAATTAATTAATGTATTTTAAAATAAATATACTGAATAAATACAAATAAATACATCTATTTGTTTATTATTGAAGGATCTAAGGATTCCCCAAAACAATCTGTGTGTGTGTTACTTTAAGAGAGCAAACATTTAACACAACGTGTTGTTTTACTTTGTTTTTTCATGATTACATTTTATAATCATTGGTCATTTATGTAGTTGTCATTTGATTTATCATTTAATAATTTATTAATAATATTATTTGATTTATATAATTTATGTTTTAATATTTATTCATAATTCTATTATTATTATTAAATTATGTCTTTTTATATTTTATATTACTTATTTGACTTATTTCCTTGCTCTTGCGATGCTTGCAGGGATTCGGCGTCCGGGGTCAGATCTGATTTGTCTGATATTTCTGACGTGGAGATCCATTCAATCTAACAATGCATAAAATCTATTTATTTAAATTTGTACAAATAAATCTATATTTATTTTTTATAAATAAACCTAAATGAATAAATGGCTGCCGCTATTGCTTATTGGGACAATAAAGCCCTCCCTACACTTTCCCCAAACCCTATCTGATAAACACTTTATTATTAAACACACGTTAGACACTTTATTTCCACTTATTGAATATTTTCTACATTTCTATTGAAAATAAATGCCTTTCCGATCTGATATGAGATGGGAAAAGGGAGATTGGAACTCGGGTCGATTTGCGTCAAAACTTTCTGTTATGCGTCTTACCCCTTTACTATTGCTACAATTGACAATCCAGCATCTTCCGTAGTTTTGTCTGGCCCAATCAGATGTCAGTGGGCGGAGTTAGTGTAAATAGCCTCTGCCAACAAGGCGTGTAAATACACACTCCATTAATACATATATTTTAGCCAAAAGAAATTAAACCTGTTATTCATTAAGCCTAAAATCATTGCATTGTGACATTATTTTCAAAAATGACCACCTATGATCCTATAATAGGTTTAATTTTCTATAAGCAGAATTTTGGGGTGAAATATGTGACCCTGGACCACAAAACCAGTCACATGGGTCAATTTTTTGGACACTGAGATTTATACATAATCTGAAAGCTTAATAAATACGCTTTCCATTGATGTATGGTTTGTTAGGATAGAACAATATTTGGCCGAGATACAACTATTTTAAAATCTGGAATCTGAGGGTGCAAAATCCCTTTAAATTTGTCCATTTTTGTTCGCAATTTTGCTGCATTCACTCACAAAAATAAATGTTTTATATATTTATGGTAGGAAATTTACAAAATATCTTCATGGAACATGATCTTTACTTAATATCCTAATGATTTTTGACATAAAAGAAAAATCTATAATTTTGACCTATACAATGTATTGTTGGCTATTGCCACAAATATACTAGTGTGACTTGTGACTGGTTTTGTGATGCAGGGTCACATATAATCTGGACAGCTTTCATTAGATTCACCCATATATGCTCTGTTCCTGAAAAAGGCAGGTAGAAAAATGGGGAAAAAACTGGAAGAATTAAGAGAAAAGGGAGAGAAAAAGGAGAAGAGAAAATCATGGACAATGACTGATGTGTCTGAATATCTGTTTCTATCTGAACATCTGTGTGTTTGCTCTCTCACACCGTCCTGTGGTACATCAAACAAAGCACTTTGTTCAAAGATTGCGTTTGAATCTTGGAAAGCATCGGAGACGTCACCTCGGACTCTTTAATTATTACAGTGTACCAGCAGTCGGGTACGAGCGAAGCAACATGTAATTAAACAGGCTTTTCCCTTTGCTGCCGTGTCTTTTTCCAGCCCTTAATAATCTCATTGTTTGATGATGAAAGGAACAAAAAAAGGCTTGTAATGTCCGTGTACGGGAACATCCCCGTGACGCAGGTGGATCTCCCTGTGTGTTCGTCCACCAACACCCTTTTGGGGGGACACCAACATATCGTAGTCATAGAAACAGCACTAATTAGATGAAAGCCATGTTTGTTTAAGGCCACTACCAAAACAGACCAACGGAACGCCAAACTAGACGAACGACTGAGAAACTACTGCAGGTCTGATGTTGGAGATATTCAGGTTTTGCATTGGTCCGAAGGTGAGAACATGTAAACACACACACTCAAGCCGTGTCCGTCTCCGGCAACATTATTTACGCCATTTAGCGCTCCATTCTTCATTCTGTTGTCCGCCATGCTGGTCCTCATAATGAAGACGAACTCTGGCTGTAGTGTCGGAGCACCAGGCAATCGTATTTCGGGACAAGCGGAAGTGCGGACATTTCGGCATCCGAAGCAGGAGAACTTGGCGAGGCGCTTCCCGACCCGACGGAGTCCCTGAAGGGGGAGGGCGGAGTCAGAGCTAGCAGTTCCTCAAGCTCAAGCTGATTGGACGGCGACTCCATAACCGTGGACACGGCCACTTTAAGCTCCTTCCCACTGGTCGTTGGTGACGTTTTGAGCCGCGATGAACCAGAAAGATGGCAGGAGGGTGAGGGTCGACCCACGTTAGGCTCCACCGGTGGGAGGGGCTGTATTTCGGCATAGGTCGTCATGGTGGACGGCATGGAAATCTCTCGGGACAGGCGGTAGGCCGGAGGGCAGCAGGGTTCCTGTGCGTGAGCGTGAGCAGAAGCGCTAGTGGATAAAACCGCGGTGCTTCCCGGAGGAGAACTGGTGAGCATCATGCTGTTGAGCTCGCTGATGTTAGCGGTGAAACGGTTCACCACGCAGCTAATCTGCTCCATTAGCGAGCCCTGCGACGCACTTCCGCCGCACGAAACGTTACCGCGATGCTGAGGCTGACACATGTACGTGGAGACGCTCATGACCTGGGAGTCATTGCTTTGCGCTAAAGAAATACTCGCTCTTTGGGTCACAGTGCTGATTGGCGAGGGTGTCTGGGGCCGGTAGGTGACGGGGTAGCGCTCCTCCGCTTCGGTGACCTCGTAGAGCATCTTGTTGTTACTGTTGTCGGTGTTGATGTCGCTGCCTCCGCAGTAGCGTCCCTCAGACGTTTTGGAGAAAGGTTTGATCACGGCCGTCTGATTGTTTTCGCGCTTCTTGATGTGGAACGAGAGACGCTGCCACAGGTGGTTGCCTTTGGAACTGCACTCATTCTGGGCCCAAGTCACCGACTTCCCATTAGAGCTGAAACAACAATTAAAATAATATTTACTGTTAAAAATGGTTGCAATAAAACTCTATCTATCTATCTATCTATCTATCTATCTATCTATCTATCTATCTATCTATGCATGTAGTATATCTGAACACAGAGATTATGTGGTAAACTATCAGGTAGTGTTGTCAAAAATACAGACTTCAGTGCCAATTCAGTACTGAAATTAAAACATTTTTACGATACCAGCATTTCCCTCTAGCATTTTGAGCGCTGTTGAATGGATTCTTAAACACCTCTGATTGGCCATTGTGTTGACGCGCTCAACATATGTCTCTGCTGAGTGCAATAAGCAGCGAAAAATAACTCAATTTAGTCCTGAGGGGCGGCTTTACGGGTGTGAGCACTTTGGAGTCCCACGCCGAAATTCAAGCCCTGTAACAGCAACATTATTCATCCGGAGCGAAATAAACGAGTGATTGAAGGGAGGCGGGTTTGTGCGTAGCTCGCTGTTTGAGAGATGAGAGAGAGAAAGCACAGCTGCTATCATGTATCTATTCTGTGGAAAATTAGTATTGGAAGCATTTCAGATATTTCAGTATCGAAATGTATCGCTATTTGTGACAACACTACATTGCATTTAGTTTATTATTTCAGATGCCTTTTTTAAAAGACTACAATTGAAAAATGTATATTATATATAAAATTCAACCTTACAAAGTGGCTAGTAGGAGTTACACGCCACGGCTGAAATAGACCTGTATTTGGGGGGTGTTAATGTCAAGCCCTGCGTGTACATGGATGTGGGGGCGGAAGCATCAATATAGGGGTGTGGTCAGTTTGGGAAGGGGCGTGTTTGTTTTGGCGATTTCAAATATCAACAGCGTTTACCAGAAATCTCTACCTGCACCTTTAAAACATCCGTACATTCATTTCTATAATCACAGGTTGTCTAAGGTAATCACTCTCTTTTTATGGATGTCAATAACTTAACAGCCCTATCATTACCGCACAAACAAGACGTGTACTGAGTGTCATTACAACAGCAGAGCAACTCAATTCATTTTCACAGAGCCAATGCATAAAACCTGAAATTTTAACACTACTCTTTTCTTGCTACCCAGCAAGCAATAGCTTTCATTTCACCGTCTAGGTTAACTATAGACCCGATATAGTCTGGCTATGAGTAACCCACTTCTAGCCAAAGTAACCTTGAATTTGGTTACATGTCGTTTTTTTGCCAAAATAACTTGGGAGATGAATGATATTCCATCATGTAAGCAAAGTAAACAGTAATTACAAGGTGTTTGGTTTCATTTCTTCACTTATTTCATTTCTTTAAGGGTGTAACGATACCCTCATGTCACGATACGATACTTATCACGATACGATATTATTGCGATACTCCAAGACATATGATAAAAGGTTAACAAAAAATGTACTGTTGATTAAAATGCTAAATTTGGTGTTACAATGTGGGTGTAAATGAATAGTCTTGGACTTGGTGCTGGAAACACAGGACAATGGTGACACCAGAATATAAATATTCAAGATTCTGAAGCTGAAAATACTGAATTATTTTAGACGAATATGCATTCTTCACTGACTAGATATATTTTAAATAATGTAGGCCACTTTTTACTGGTAACATAAGACATTTGGCATCACCAGGACCCAATAATATTCCCCCGTTGCATTATTACACATTATATACAACATTATATATATTATATATATATATATATATATATGACAAAATAACGCCAACATTTTCCTATTTACATGTTGTTGTATAGTCACAGCGTGTACAAATAACTAGGTCACATGAGACACAGCCATCTTATAACCGTATACATGTAAATAGGAAAATGTTGGCGTTATTTTGTCACTTATTGGGAGCAGTATGCTAGCTGGAGCCGTTCACCTCCAGTCTTTGTGCTAAGGTAGGCTAGCGCTGGGTGCGTCAGACAGAGTTACGGCACGCACAGAGATGAAAAGGCTATGTATGGACTTATCTAACTCTGGGGGATACGGTGAATAAGCTAAAGTCCCCAAAAGTCGGCGTGTTCCTTAATGTAGCACTGACACTTAAACTCTGAAAACTTAATTTTTTTCTCACACAGTAATTTTTACTTTGGGTGAACTATACACCCTATCCATATTGTTGCATTTTTGTATTGCGATATATTGTGACACGATATATTGTTACACCCCTAAATTTTTTTTATCATCTAATTGATGACTAGTCTATTCTTCGGCTATGGTTTAGACATCTATTACATTTTCACTGACAGCCCAAATCTTTCCTTGTTTTAGCCCTGACGTCTGGGCTGTGTTTGGACGGCTATTAGATGTCTTTTAAACGTAACATTGCTTGCTGGGTATGAACGCACCTCTTTTCTCTACGAAATGCAAATCTAGTATTTAATTGCTGCACAATTTAACACACACCTGAGCGTCTCTCCCGACGAGCCTCGTCTCTTCCATAGGTTGACCAGGCTGCTGGACCGGCTGGCCGCGGATGATGATTTCCCGTCTCCCACGTGCATCCGCACAACCGTCGACGTAGTGAACGCGCTGCGGACGTTCCTCTCCGGTTTAGCGAGGATAATGTAAACCTTCGGCGCAAACATGCAACACAGAGCCACGGTAGCGCTCAGACTGACGGAGAAGCACATGGTGATGGTCTTGTAGTTGGAGCCGAAGTAAATGGGTACGAAGGCCAGCCAGATGATGCAGGTGGTGTACATGGTGAAGGCGATGTACTTCGCTTCGTTAAAATTGGCCGGGACGTTGCGCGTCTTGAAGGCGTAGAAGGTGCAGCTCATGATGAGGAGGCCGTTGTATCCCAATGGCGCCACCACACCCAAGTTAGTGGTATTGCAGATGAGGTTGACCTCGCGGATTGAGGGATAAGCGTGGACGACGTCGGGAGGCTCCATCAAGAAAAGCGCCACGATGATGCCCAACTGCAGGAGGATAAGAAGAAAGGCGATCACTAGCTGGGCGCACGCACTCATGAAACGAGGTTTCTTGGTGCAGATTTTCTTTTTGCTGCCGGCCAGAATCCGAGCGATACGATTGGTCTTGGTGACGAGGGCCGAGTAGCTCATGGCGGGCGATAGGCCGATGCCCAGCCTCTGCAAGTAGCAGTAGATCACGTGAGGTTTCGCGATGAGACAGAAGGTGCAGAGGTATCCCAGACAGATCCCCGCCAGGATGATGTAGCACAGCTCACGACTTGACGACTTCACCACGGGAGTGTCGCGATAGATGATGAAGATGGAGGTGACGAAGAACGTGGCCATCAGACCCAAGCAGGAGAAGACCACGGCTGCGATGGGCTCAGGGTCGCCCCACCTCAGGAACTCCACTGGGATCGGGTCACATCCTAAAACAAGTCGAGAGAAAGAGAATTAGTAAGATTTTTTCCAAAAGATTGTGATTATTGGATACGAATTTTTAAAAATCATTATAAAATTCCACTTGAAGGGATAGTTCACCCAAAAATGTAAATTCTGTTATCATTTACTCACCCTCAAGTTGTTCCTAATCTGTATGATTTTCTATCTTGAAGAATATGGGTAACCAAACTGTTCATTTTCCTTACTTTGAAAGTCAATGAGGTCCATCCACACTTTGGTTACTGACATTCTTTGTCAAAAATTCTACAGTAAAAATTTTTTTTTTAAGTAAATAATAAACATACTATAAAATTCAATATACAGTAACATATATATTTATTATATAAATATTTACTATAAAAACTAAAATGTTTAAAATATCTGATCCTTTAATTTATATAATATAATATAAAATATTATACTTGATTATTGATTTAAAAAATATATATAGAAAATATAGAAATATTTTAGAAAACAAATAATAATTTTAGTGGATACGTAAATAGAACATTTATATTTATTATATAAATATTTACAATAAAAAAAATATATTTGTATTTTCTAAAATATAAGTATAATATCATAAATTATATTAGATCAAATATTATAAGCAAATATTTTTAAGATTTGTTAAAATAAACATGTTATACCTTTAAGAATGGCACTTTTCCATTGCCAGACAACTGTATAGTATATATTGACTTGCTATAATCATCTGGTGGATCATGCCATGCCAAAACTACTATACATAGCAATGTATCGAAACCACCTTACCCACAATGCCCTAATATTATGGAGGAGGGTGTTGCACTGGCATACATTAATTTAAAAAAGTGTAAAAATGGACAGTACTTGGTTATATTTGCTATATGATTCATATCATTCTATCTGATGGTATAAATAGATGGTATTAAAGTGTGTGGGCTGATCACAGCGAGACAGATTTGATAAGTTCAACTCAGACGATTTTGATGCTGTTAACCTTTTAGCTCAATGACTGTGTGTATTCGTTTTCTCCTGAAATTATTTATTGAAATGCATTTGCTTTCTATGGCACAAATGTCTCTCTTTCTTTTTTTCCCTTTCTATTAAAGGCAATGTGAGAGAGATGCAAACACGCATTTGGCAAATAAGTCGTTTTGGTGGTGATTTGGGATCCCAAACGACACTCCATGAAATGTTAGATTTGTGTTTGAGTATCCGTGTGCGTCCGGGGCTCGAGCACTTTACAGAATTAGATTTGCTAAACTGAATAGAGGCGGATAAAGCGTGTTATTGAACCCTCAACAGGCACAAGCACGAGCAGTGTATTCATGAGAATTGGGGGCAGAATTGTCATCGATCTGATCTTTGCAGTGGGTTTATGTGTCTGTCGACTCACCGGTGAGGTCATGGGTGGGCCAAGATCCCAGTTCACACGCGCGACACGTGTACTCATCGAAAACAAACTCGTTCTCCTTACAGGGAGTGCATGTCCAACAGCAGCTGACCTCTCCTTTACGGATCACCTGCAGATGAGAGAGAATCACGTGACATGCCATCATAATCTCATCAGGTGGTAAAGCAGCGATTGTCAGCTGGCGGGTCGTGACCCTGAAAGGTTGCAGTCCGGGGGGAAAAACAATACAATTTAGGAGAGCAAAACTATTAAAATTTTACGTTTAGCCATTTTATGATCCAATTTTTTGCTTTACAACTGCGATATTTCAGGCCATGGAAAATGGATAAGTTGTGTGTAGAATATTTTTTATATATTAAATAAAATATATATATTTATATATATATATATATATATATATTTATAATGAATATTAATATATATTACATATACATGTTTTAATTAATATTTTAAATACAGAATTTAATAATAATATAATTATATTTTACAAAATTAAATATTTATGTAGTAAATATAAATATTATATTTAATTTTATAGTATGTTTATTTACTATAAAATATTTGCATGTATTTTAAATGCATTGGATAATATTTATTAAAATATTAAATTAATATTCAGTCATTCATTCATTATTTTTATTAATATTAATTTAAAACATTTGATAAATATATATACATATATATATATATATATATATATATATATTATATATATATATGTTAACATTAAATATACATATTTTTCATACAGAATTTATAATATTATACTTATAATATTTGTATTATGTAGTAAATATAAATATTATAGTATGTTTACTTACTATTAAATATTTATTTCTAAAATATTTACATATATTTGAAATGTTTTGTATAATATTAATTAAAAGATTACATTAATATTTATTATTTGATTCTTTATTTTACATTAATATTATTTAAAACATTTGGGAATTTTTTTAAAATAAATATTTATATAGTAAATATAATAAACGCCTTTTTTATTGACATAAATAACAACAATAAAAGTCGTACTCAACTTTTTTTTACTTCAGGACTCCAATTTCAAGTGGTGACAATACAATACCAAACATTTTTTATTTGTAAAAGTTGTTGCAATAAGTAAACAAAAGGTCCTTTTATATTATTAGTAAGATTACGTTAATGTTGAAATTTTGGGGTTTCCAAATGTCTAATTCTAAAAATAATGAGTAAAACTACAAGGTAAATCAATTATGCCATATCCAGACATTAAATACAGGTTCACATGCAACTATAAATGTGGTTTGAGCCTTGATGTGTTTATGCAGGGAATTGTTAGATACAGAAAGCATGAAACCATCAAAATTTATTTAAGAAATCACTCAAATTATAAAGACCCAAGTCATGTGGTTTGGCCTATCCAGTAAAGTATTAACCTCTCAATTTCTATGTTTGATTTTCAATTTGACTTTAGTTTTTTTGCTCACTCACAACTTGATTTTCAATGTAAAACCAGTTGAGTTTACTTCTCACTCCAATACATGCCCACAATGCAATTGACAAATACATGATTACTGAGAATGAAACATTGTGAGTGTGACTGTTTCCTGACCTTGATTTGACCTTTATCGCAGGGTTCACTGCACACTGATTTGATGATGTCCTCTTTGTTGGGCCAGATCTCGTCGTCATTGATCTGCAGTCCACTGATGTCCCAGCTGCCCACGTTTGTGTAGTCAAAGTAATCTTTCCCCATCTTCTTGAAGTTCATGATCACGTAACTATGAGCCGTCAAACACAAAAAGCGCTATTGATTTAGTGGAACGGAATGAAGATGAAGGGTGAATTCATCAAAATGACTGATGCATTGATCCACTCATTGACTAACTGTCGGGTTGATGGATTGATTATCTTATTAATTGGTGGATTGGCTTATTGGTTTGGTCGTGGATGAATGAACGGAAGCTCATACCTCCCTGGCGAATCTCCGTTCTCGTCAAAGTAAATGTTTTCCCCGGTCACTCCGGTGAAGTTGGTCTTCATGAGGAACTCGAGGAGCTTGGCGCCGTCGATGGGCCTCATGGCATCACACAGTCCCACCACACCAGGACACAGAGATTTCTGCATGTTATGAAGGCCGTGGGCCATGCTGTAGATGGCGTTGATCACGAAACCCATCTTGGTGTCCTGAGCGTATTGCTGCCGCAGAGAATCGCGCTCTGAGAGAGGAAGAGATTGGGGTTAATGACAGATAACTCGTCTTTTCCTGCGCATACCCTGTAGGCCGGTCAAATGATGAACTGTACTAATTTGCTTATGTTCTGTGAAACTGATTTCATGCAGTGGAGAGACCCATATTTCCATCTCAGAGGGTGTCTTTATCAGGCTGAGAGATGTACAGTTCAAGCGTTTTCGATTGAATGCTAAAGCATTGCATGCTGGCTAAGGCTACGTTCACACTGCAAGTCTTTGTTCTTAGTTGTTTTTTTTGTACAGCTGTTCACATTGTTGTTTTAAATGTGACCAATATCAAATTCCAGTGTGAACAGATAATGGTCCTGAACTGGCACGCGTGCGCAAAAGAACAATAAAAAGACGTCACGCAGCATAATAATTTACCCCAAATTATTCATAATATAGGTGAGTATACAGTGCTTTAGTCTTGTTTCGGGACTCTTACTACAATCAAATCACAAAACACACTTCACCTTGTTTAC
>NC_138733.1:9894251-9896751 GCF_965113295.1 Leuciscus leuciscus | reverse complement strand
TTGTCACCAATAGGTGGCGCTGTGAACAAACTGATGTGTTATGATCAGAGTGAGGTGACAATGGCACATGCAAAGTTTGGTGTCAATATGACAAAGTATTGCAGAGATCGTTTCATCGAATTCATTGATGCGGTTTACAAAAACAGATTTGTCTATCAACATGAAATCCATAACTTTTTGCCGGCATAGTCTGAAGATGATCTGACTCGAATTTGGTGGAAATCTGACAAATGGTCTAGGAGGAGTTTGAAAAAGTAGTTTTTAAAAGAAAATCAACATGGCAGACAGGAAGTTTGGCCGAATATGACACAATTTGTGTCTTTGTTCTTGGCATGAACCATGAAATGTTTAATTTAAAATAGGCTAATTTAATCAAAAGCTATTAGCAATAGCATTTTTGGAAATTTTATTAAAACTTTTTGAGAACCTTCAGGGCAAGGTGCTGAAGACACATACCGAGTTTCGCAACGATACGCCAATCCGTTCATAAAATATAGCATTTTACGACTTTCAAAATTCAAAAATTACGACAAAATGGCTAATGCACAAAATGGCTGACATGGGGAAATTGGGTATCGTGGACAGTTGGTGGCGCTAGAAGAATTGAGTTAGAGACTCCAAAATTGCTGTGGTTAATGTTCAGACTGTCCTCTATCTGTGTGCCAAATTTCATAACTTTCCCACAAGCGTTTCTATAAGCTGACATACACTCAAGAACGGAATAAAAAGAAGAAGAAGAAGAACACTATTGATTGCAATAGACTCTGTAAAACTAAACTAAATAAAACAAATAAAACCTAAATTAAAACTGTAAAAATGAAATGATAGAGTGAAAACTATCAAAAAATACTTAACTAAAAAGGCAAATTTGAAAAGCAGGAGACTTGAACAAAAGTCAGACTTTTTGGGTCAGATTTACTAAACAGGGCAGATTAGTGTGAGAACACAATCCCATTAAAGCGCCGATGGGAGAGGAGAGTTCTGCTCATGTTACTGACGACACGCAAATTAAAGAACAGACGCAGCCGGATCATTTCCATAATGACCAACACAATCTAGCGCAAATTAGCGTCTGGTTTAAGACATGCTTTTTTAGGGCGGTAAATATTGGTGAAAATACCAGTAAACTGACGAGCGCAAACCTTAGTAAATCACCATGCATGATTCATTTAAATACTCTCCTCCCATAACTCTTCTGTCTGAAAGGGAAACTCCTACAAATGCATATGCAATCAGTTCAGGTGCAAAAATAACCCTGTCCACACCTTTCCAGCGCTAATATTTCATCTTTAGTAAATCCTGACAGTTGTTTTTAACGGCAAAAGAGGGTTTGCACTGACGCAAGCTGTTAGTAAATCTGGCCCTAAATGTGAAGAGAGAGCGAGAGACACACACACACACAGGGAGACAGAGACAGAGAGAGAGAGAGAGAGAGAGAGAGAGAGAGAGAGACAGGGAGACACAGAGAGGAAGGGAAGGAGCGCTGTCACATCCCAAGGTGAAGGATTAAACTAGAGGTGACCAACAACAACAGTTCGTCATGCAAACACACTCTGTCCTGGAACAAGTGCTGCGTAGCCGAGATAACTTGAACCGTGTCGACACACAAACACTGGCAGAATGTGTTCGACCGTCCGCAGAGGCACAAACACCATTTCAGAGCCAACTTCTCCTCTCCGTCAAACTCTTTCTGTCCCCAGATATACAGTACATCACGGCTTCCCACAATGCACTCTGACAAAAACAGCATCCTGAAGAATGGTTATTTGCAGCGGATTATTGTTGGCTCCTGAGAAACTAATGCACAATAACACCAGAAGAACGTAAAACAGGTCAGCTCTGATTTCACGTTGAACGCTCTCATTTCTTCTGGTTCTCTCAGAGGACGGATCTTTAATCACATCTCCGTCAGGTTTTCCCAAAGAGAGGAAGCTTTGATCTCCTCCCTTTACAATTTGTCCATTCAGGTCTGAGTCTGAACCTCCTAGCAGCTGAAAACAGTCTCTCTCTCTCTCTCTCTCTCTCGCATCATCCCGCAGACATCGCTGTCTCATCGTCGTGGAGACGAGACGACAGATCGCCATGGCGATAGAACTATCGTTGTTTGATAAATCTGACAGCAACTCCTGGAAGAGATGTGATCAGTTGTAGAGAGTAATACAGAGAGAGAAGTGTGTGTCTGCAAGAAGAAAACAAACATTCGCTGTTTCTCTACTTCATCTCTCTTTTTCTCGGGGAACGCCTCATTCAGGTCACACCTGCGGTGTCTGTCTCTGAGAGAGAGATTGTGTGTGTGTGTATATAAATTCATAATGTCAGTCTTTATTAATATGCTGGGCGGGTTTTGGGCAGGTGCTTTAGAAATGAGACGCGCCTCATCAATCAAACTCCCATCACTGCAGAAACATTAATATAACACCTGATATAACGCTGATTCATGTCATATGAGCCTGGTACACAAAGACAAACACACTGACTCAGTCACTCACACACACACACA
>NC_138733.1:9794251-9891751 GCF_965113295.1 Leuciscus leuciscus | reverse complement strand
GGGAGATATAAACTGAATTGGGAGTTATAAACTGAATTGGGAGTTATAAACTGAATTGAGAGATATAAACTGAATTGGGAGATATAAACTGAATTGGGAGATATAAACTGAATTGGGAGTTATTCTGAATTGGGAGTTATAAACTGAATTGGGAGTTATAAACTGAATTGAGCGATATAAACTGAATTGGGAGTTATAAACTGAATTGAGCGATATAAACTGAATTGGGAGATATAAACTGAATTGGGAGATTTAAACTGAATTGGGAGATATAAACTGAATTGGGAGTTATAAACTGAATTGGGAGTTATAAACTGAATTGAGAGATATAAACTGAATTGGGAGTTATAAACTGAATTGGGAGTTATAAACTGAATTGGGAGTTATAAACTGAATTGGGAGATATAAACTGAATTGGGAGATATAAACTGAATTGGGAGATATAAACTGAATTGGGAGTTATTCTGAATTGGGAGTTATAAACTGAATTGGGAGTTATAAACTGAATTGGGAGATATAAACTGAATTGGGAGTTACAAACTGAACTGAGAGATATAAACTGAATTGGGAGTTATAAACTGAATTGGGAGTTATAAACTGAATTGAGAGATATAAACTGAATTGGGAGATATAAACTGAATTGGGAGATATAAACTGAATTGGGAGTTATTCTGAATTGGGAGTTATAAACTGAATTGGGAGTTATAAACTGAATTGGGAGATATAAACTGAATTGGGAGTTACAAACTGAACTGAGAGATATAAACTGAATTGAGAGATATAAACTGAATTGGGAGTTATAAACTGAATTGGGAGATATAAACTGAATTGAGCGATATAAACTGAATTGGGAGATATAAACTGAATTGGGAGATATAAACTGAATTGAGAGATATAAACTGAATTGGGAGATATAAACTGAATTGGGAGATATAAACTGAATTGGGAGATATAAACACTGAATTGCAAGATATAAAATAAGAGTTGTGAGAAAAACACTATTACCTTTTTAATTTTGTTTATTCCATAAAGAATGCTTCACACTTATTTGTATAGCTCTACACACTCACTGGATGACAATATTGACTCATTTGAGTCTATTTCACTATAAATAAGTCAAGCTCAAGCAATGGAGTAACACTGAGACTTAAATCTCCCTCTGTGTGTTTCTCAGTAATACTGATCAATAAACACCTCTAACACTAATTAAACCAAACAACTCCAACAAAACAACGGCTTTTTTGAATATACACCACCATTCAAAAGTTTGGGTCAATGAGATTTTCTAAAACAAATGAATGCTTTTATTCAGCAAGGATACATTAAATTGATCAAAAGTGACAGTAAAGATGTTTTTAATTTTACAAAAGATTTCCATTTCAAATAAACGCTGTTCTTTTGATCTTACTATTCATCAAAGAATCCTAAAATATGAAGCAGCAAAACTGTTTTCAACACTGATAATAATCATAAATATGTCTTGAGCATCAAATCATCATATTATACTGAGGATCATGTGACACTGAAGACTGGAGTAATGATGCTGAAAATTCAGCTTTGATCACAGGAATACATTTTACAATATATTCACATAGAAAACACTTATTTGAAATCATAATAATATTTCACAGTTTTTACTGCATTTTTGATCAAATAAATGCAGCCTTGGTGAGCAGAAGAGACTTCTATCACATAAAAAAAAAAAACGTACAGACCCCAAACTTTTAAATGCTAGCTTACAATATTACATTTCAAACAGACTCACGACTGCAGAATCAAACCTGAGTGTTGCTGCCATGACAACATGAAGACACGCCAAGGTTTTACAGCAAACATGTGCTGATCAGCGTGAGGTGACGGAACTCAGAGGACGTTAAAGAAATCACACACACACACACACACACACACACACACACACACACGGGTCACAGGAGGACAGTGTCAGTGTATGCCAGCGTCCCTCCATCAGATCGTTCTCTCTGTTCTGACAGTTACAACCTTCAAATGAAGTGTGTTGTGACCGAACAGCCCAGATCAAACCAGACCTCCTCTCATCTCCTGTTATGTGTAAAATGTTGTGACGTCTTTACATCGGCCGCTAATTGGGTGCAAAACGAGAGAAAAGGAGCACAGAGAGAAAGCGAGGGGTTAAAACAACATTTGTAAACCATTTTACTGCTAAAGTGATTCCTTCCCAAAGCTAACGTTTCCTTTTCTTCTTGTCACTATTTTTGCTGTGACATTTATTATATTAACACAGACTTATCCCATGTTAGAAGTATCATTTTCCTAGATAAAAATATAATACAAAATAAATATATAAAATAATATAATATAATATAAAAATAGATACATATTATTATTAAATAATTTTTACTATCACTACATAAAAAAATAAAAATCAGCTACTAAATAAAAAATAAATCATTATTACTATAGTAATATTTAATTGTATAGACTAGATAGAACAAAATCGAAAATGTTCCCCAAATTATAATGATATTTCTCCAGATCCAAAATACTTGTTGTTGTTGTTGTTATTGTAGTAACATGAACTGATTCATATTTCCCAATAAGACCAGGATCATGTATTAAGAACTTAAACAGGATCTCATTTGACTATAAAGGACAGAATAAGAGCGTGAGCATGAAGGAGTTTGGGAAAAGTAAATAGAGAAAGAGAGAGATTGCCGTGGTCTTTCCATTCGTTTAAGTCAGGACATAATGGGCGATCGTCAAGCGTTCAGAGAGAGCTGAAAATAGAGAGCAATTACTACAGCCAGTCAAAACACTGGCCACAGCTGTCCTTCACACAGAAACACACGCTAAAACAACACAGACCTCACACAACACACCCAAATATAGGCTAAATATCTTTGATTTTAGCAACTAAAGCTATCACCCAAATATGAAAGTCTGTGTCACAATTGTATCATTCCAAAACAATACTTTCTTTTTTTTCTTACAAGTATTGTTCATGTGATTTGTGCACTATATTCCAGGACCGTAACCACCATAGACATGAGCTATGTTTCTATCTAATATTGTCTCTATATTTTAATATGTTTTATTCAGGTAAAGATTAAGAAAAAAAAGAAAAAAAAACCTAGCATGAAATAAATGTTAAAGCAGCAATAAGAAAGCTGTAAAGTAATCTCTGGTTTAAACTCGCTAGCTCGCATTGGATTTTGGGAAATAGTGCTTCAGCAAGTGTACATCGAATGTACACTCGAATTCAGTGGGTATTGTGGGTATAAAGTAGTGAACGAATGTAAGGAATGATGTCGTTCACTCAGAATTCTGACACCACTACAAAATGGCCGACACCCGATATAGTGCACTATGTAGTGGATAGGGAGCGGTTTCGCATAGCTCCTGTTTCTAAGCGCATTTTGAAGTATTGCATCAAAAACGAGAGATTGAAACGTCAAAATTTCGAAAGAAAATTGTTTTAATCGCAAAAAAGTTTTTACTCTCGCTTAAGGTGGTTTTTGAAAAGAGTTAATGCAAATAATGGGGGATTAGAGACAATAAACCCACGTGACTGATCGGCTGTTTCCTCATGATGGGAATTCGGGCTCTTTTTAGGGAACCGAACCGGATCATTTGGCTCAGCTCAGTAATACGAGTATACGTTTGCGTGTGTTACTCATCTTGTTTTCTGACCCGATATTAAGGATGAACTTTTCGCCACACTGCTCGACCACACGCCCTTCATACAGTGACTGAATATTATGTTAATGGGGTGGTTGATTATGATTTCACTTTTCTAACTTTAGTTAGTGTGTAATGTTGCTGTTTGAGCATAAACAACATCTGCAAAGTTACGAAGCTCAAAGTTCAAAGCAAAGGGAGAAATTTTATTTTAAAGAAATCGTTTTTTAAGGACTACTACAAACGGCTGTTAGGGACTACACCACATTCCTCCCGGGTTAGTGACATCACCAACCCTAAAATTTACATAAACCCCGCCCCCGGAACACAATTTATAGATAATCATGACAGAATATGCTAATCAATGACTAGAAGATAACTACACATAAGCGACATAAATTCATCAACTAACCATTCAGAAATGTCCTGTTGCTTCTACATGTTGTCACGTCTTCTTGAGTCTCTCCATCATTGTCTGACTCCGGTTTGAACATAAACATTGACATTTTCAGTGCATGTCTGTGTGAGGTAAAAGGACACAAGCGTTGAAGCTCCGCCCTCTGTGCCGGGAGCAGCAGCTCATTTGCATTTAAAGGGACAGACTCAAAACGGTGGGTATTGCTCACCCTCAAAAAGTGACAATTTTAACCTGCTATATAAATATATCTGTGTGGTATTTTGAGCTAAAACTTCACATACACACTCTGGGGACATCAAAAACTTATTTTACATCTTCTGAAAAGGGCATTATACCACCCCTTTAATGTGTATATAATACACATCAATGTACACTTTAATAAACATTAAAATAACTCAGTTAGTGAGTTGACGTGTGGCTGAGCAGTGTAGTGAAAGGATAATCATATTATTCAAAAAGGGAAAACGGCTCTCAGACGGGAACCGACTCTCACCATTCACTTAAAGGATTCGGCTCATAGATGTTTTATGATTGAACGTGCTATACAGGACTCCCTTGTAAGAGAGACTGTGTCTCAATGGGACTTTTCCTGTTTAAATAAAGGTTATATATATATATATATAGAGTCGAACGACACATCACTGTTTCCACTGACGGGTGTTTTATTTACTGTTGGTTACTAGGTTACCAATATCACCGTCGTCCGCTCGAACAACCTAATTCGCATTTGTTTGATTTTTCTTTTTTTTTGCAAACTTGGAAAAGATTCGCTTCACGTTTGGATTAAAACCCAGCTATTGAGCGGGACAAGTCCTCCCCAATAATTAGAAATGTCCAAACTGCCTTTGCAGTCTAACTGCGCTCATCAATGTCAAAAGGATTGAGATGGCCAATCATTTGAGATGGTCTTAATTTTGGGATTTTCTTGTTTTGACAGAAAACCAAAGGGATCCATTAAAGCTTCTCTTTTATTGACAACAGCCGGTTTATCAGCGCTTCTCATTACAAGATGGTTGCTGCATGTTGTGTTCCCGAATGAACGCTATAAGAGACACAAACTCAGACGCTGTGTCTGAAATTGAAGACTTTCCGACTATAGAGGAGAACTGGCTCCCGACTGAGCCTGGATTCTCCCAAGGGTTTTTCTCCATTCTGACACTGATGGAGTTTGGGTTCTTGCCACTGTCGCCTCTGGCTTGCTTAGTTGGGGACACTTAATAATCAACAACATTATTGATCTGACAGCACTGACACTATTGGATGAGAGCCGAACTAAGCTGGATGATGACATTACTGTTTTCTGCAGAGCTGCTGTATAGATGAAATTAACTAATTAAACAATTAATGATCTTACACTGAATCAACACTGAATTGACTTTAGATAAACAATGACACTCTTTTCTTTTAGATCTGCTGTATAGCCAAAACAAACTTTGTTCCATTATTTCCTGTTATCTCTGTAAAGCTGCTTTGAAACAATCCATACTGTATAAAGCGCTATATAAATAAAAGGTGACTTGACTTGACTATATATGCAAAAAAACAGTACACAAATATAGTAGTATATCCTACTAATTTCGAAAACAGTAGGCGAAAAAGTCCCCGGATGGCCTACTACTTCCGTTGGGATTTTGAAGCACACATTCGATGGACACTTTACTATCCCATAAAGCCAAGGGAGAGGATTATTGAATGGCAGTGAAGTGACACAACTGGAAGGTCACGTGACAGTAACAACCTGGCATTTGTAGTATGTCCAATTGCGTTCATACTAACCATATTCATACAACACAGAACTTAATTTTTTTAATTGAAGTAAATTGAAACTCAAATGTAGTTCCTACTCAGACAGTGTGAGATTTGGGACGCAGCGAGAGATTAGTTTTCAGTGTGAACTGAGCCGTTGCAAACACCTGCAGGTCAGGTAAATGAACACAGTTTCACTCTGATACACAGCATGCATGTATGATTCAGTTGCAGCCTTTGCGATGTGATAATTGCACTGAGCCAAATCGCCAATCCGGTTTTATTTCAATTAAATACATAGCCTAGGATACACAAAGTCGTATGGACTTCTTTTCCAGTGCTTGTTTTTTGGCATCATTGTTCCCATTCACTTTTATTGTATGAAAAAGAGCAGTGTGAACATTCTGCTAAACATCCCATTTTTTGTTCCACTGAAGAAAGTAAGTCGTACAGATTTGGAACGACAATAAATGACAGAATTTAATTTTTTGGGTGAACTATCCCTTTAAATATGGTTTGTAGCATGTATGAGTTACACTCTCACGGTCTTTAAAACAAATGTCAGGCTAAGTGGTGTGTGTGTGTGTGTGTTTTAGGCTTGCTGCGGATCATATTCATGAGGTCAAAAATTCATGCTGTGTCCATCTGCACAAAATCTGACAAGACAGAAAAACAGACCCACTCACATGAGACTGACGGTGGCACACACACGCACACACACACACACACACACACACACACACACACACACACACACACACACACACACACACACACACACACACACACACACACACACACACACACACACACACACACACACACACACACAGTCAAGTTTGGCAGACAGATTACTGGAGGGTGCTGACTCAAACACACACCAAAATACTGAAATTTGCAACACTCACACTGGTGACCCACAGGGTTTCTCACACGCAAATGTTTCTGTCACTTTGATTGGCAGGCAGGGAAACTTTGACACTCACACACATCACTCAACGCTTTCAGACATTCTCTCTCTCAGTTTTCTTCTATTACATCCTTCAACAAACAATAAACACCTTCTTAAACTTTACTCTCTCTCTCTCTCATTGGAAGCATTAGGAAGTCGGATTCATTTGGATAAATCAGCAAATGATCCAGTTCAAAAAGTCGCTCCATCCACCACATTTTAGGTTTTATTTTGAATAGCAATAAAATAAATGAATATTAAATATACTGTATAAAAATATATGATTTAATCCAATTTATTTTTGATCTGGCACAAAACCAATGTGGGCTTTCAAACTCAATCAAAGAGTTTTACAATATTTTCTTTAAAACAATTTTTTTATTTAATCAGCTGATAGTTATATATTTAAAAAGAAATATCCCTCCTAAAAAGCTCCAATGCAGTTTGCTACTTTTTGTTATTAGGTTGTGTAGTTAATGTTAGATTACAATGAGCTTGAGAAGCAGATTCACTGATTAAAATGCCAACCAGAACATACATTTTCGTTTTTTCCAGGTGCAATGATTTACACGTTCACTCCAGAAACCGTTAAGCTCTGAGTGACTGATGTGCGATGATGTGAGCGACTGATGTGTGATGATGTGTGCGACTGTGTGCGACTAATGTGTGATGATGTGTGCGACTGTGAGCGACTGATGTGTGTGACTAATGTGTGCGACTGATGTGTGCGACTGTGAGCGACTGATGTGTGTGACTAATGTGTGCGACTGATATGTGCGACTGTGAGCGACTGATGTGTGTGACTAATGTGTGCGACTGATGTGTGCGACTGTGAGCGACTGTGAGCGACAGATGTGAGCGACTGTGAGCGACAGATGTGAGCGACTGTGAGCGACTGATGTGTGCGACTGTGAGTGACTGTGAGCGACAGATGTGAGCGACTGTGAGCGACAGATGTGAGCGACTGTGAGCGACTGTGAGCGACAGATGTGAGCGACTGTGAGCGACAGATGTGAGCGACTGTGAGCGACTGATGTGTGAGACTGTGAGCGACTGTGAGCGACAGATGTGAGCGACTGTGAGCGACAGATGTGAGCGACTGTGAGCGACTGATGTGTGCGACTGTGAGTGACTGTGAGCGACAGATGTGAGCGACTGTGAGCGACAGATGTGAGCGACTGTGAGCGACAGATGTGAGCGACTGTGAGCGACTGATGTGTGATGATGTGTGTGACTGTGAGTGACTGTGAGCGACAGATGTGAGCGACTGTGAGCGACAGATGTGTGCGACTGTGAGCGACAGATGTGTGCGACTGTGAGCGACTGATGTGTGCGACTGTGAGCGACAGATGTGTGCGACTGTGAGCGACTGATGTGTGCGACTGTGAGCGAATGTGAGTGACTGTGAGCGACAGATGTGTGCGACTGTGAGCGACAGATGTGTGCGACTGTGAGCGACAGATGTGAGTGACTGTGAGCGACAGATGTGTGCGACTGAGTGACTGATGTGTGCGACTGTGAGTGACTGATGTGTGATGATGTGTGTGACTGTGAGCGACTGATGTGTGCGACTGTGAGCGACTGATGTGTGATGATGTGTGTGACTGAGTGATGATGTGTGCGACTGTGAGCGACTGATGTGTGATGTGTGCAACTGTGAGTGATGATGTGTGCGACTGTGAGCGACTGATGTGTGTGACTGTGAGTGACTGTGAGTGACTGATGTGTGATGATGTGTGTGACTGTGAGCGACTGATGTGTGCGACTGTGAGCGACTGATGTGTGATGATGTGTGCGACTGTGAGCGACTGATGTGTGATGATGTGTGCGACTGTGAGTGACTGATGTGTGCGACTGTGAGCGACTGATGTGTGCGATTGATGTGTGTGACTGTGAGCGACTGATGTGTGATGATGTGTGCGACTGTGAGCGACTGATGTGTGATGATGCGTGCGACTGTGAGTGATGATGTGTGCGACTGTGAGCGACTGACGTGTGATGATGCGTGCAACTGTGAGTGACTGATGTGTGCGACTGATGTGTGATGATGTGTGCGACTGTGAGCGACTGATGTGTGTGACTGATGTGTGTGACTGAGTGACTGACGTGTGATGATGTGTGCGACTGTGAGTGACTGATGTGTGCGACTGTGAGTGATGATGTGTGCGACTGTGAGTGACTGATGTGTGCGACTGTGAGTGACTGACGTGTGATGATGTGTGCGACTGATGTGTGTGACTGTGAGTGACTGACGTGTGATGATGTGTGCGACTGATGTGTGTGACTGTGAGTGACTGACGTGTGATAATGTGTGTGACTGATGTGTGTGACTGTGAGTGACTGACGTGTGATGATGTGTGCGACTGTGAGTGACTGATGTGTGCGACTGTGAGTGACTGATGTGTGCGACTGTGAGTGACTGACGTGTGATGATGTGTGCGACTGTGAGTGACTGATGTGTGCGACTGTGAGTGATGATGTGTGCGACTGTGAGCGACAGATGTGTGCGACTGTGAGCGACTGATGTGTGCGACTGTGAGCGACTGATGTGTGCGACTGTGAGCGACAGATGTGAGCGACTGTGAGCGACAGATGTGTGCGACTGTGAGCGACAGATGTGTGCGACTGTGAGCGACAGATGTGTGCGACTGTGAGCGACTGTGAGTGACTGTGAGCGACAGATGTGAGCGACTGATGTGTGCGACTGTGAGCGACTGTGAGTGACTGTGAGCGACAGATGTGAGCGACTGTGAGCGACAGATGTGTGCGACTGTGAGCGACAGATGTGTGCGACTGTGAGCGACAGATGTGTGCGACTGTGAGCGACAGATGTGTGCGACTGTGAGCGACAGATGTGTGCGACTGTGAGCGACTGATGTGTGCGACTGTGAGCGACTGTGAGTGACTGTGAGCGACAGATGTGAGCGACTGTGAGCGACAGATGTGTGCGACTGTGAGTGACTGTGAGCGACAGATGTGAGCGACTGTGAGCGACAGATGTGTGCGACTGTGAGCGACTGTGAGTGACTGTGAGCGACAGATGTGAGCGACTGTGAGCGACAGATGTGAGCGACTGTGAGTGACTGTGAGCGACAGATGTGAGCGACTGTGAGCGACAGATGTGTGCGACTGTGAGCGACAGATGTGTGCGACTGTGAGCGACAGATGTGAGCGACTGTGAGCGACAGATGTGTGCGACTGAGTGACTGATGTGTGCGACTGTGAGTGACTGATGTGTGATGATGTGTGTGACTGTGAGCGACTGATGTGTGCGACTGTGAGCGACTGATGTGTGATGATGTGTGTGACTGAGTGATGATGTGTGCGACTGTGAGCGACTGATGTGTGATGTGTGCAACTGTGAGTGATGATGTGTGCGACTGTGAGCGACTGATGTGTGTGACTGTGAGTGACTGATGTGTGATGATGTGTGTGACTGTGAGCGACTGATGTGTGCGACTGTGAGCGACTGATGTGTGATGATGTGTGCGACTGTGAGCGACTGATGTGTGATGATGTGTGCGACTGTGAGTGACTGATGTGTGTGACTGTGAGCGACTGATGTGTGATGATGTGTGCGACTGTGAGCGACTGATGTGTGATGATGCGTGCGACTGTGAGTGATGATGTGTGCGACTGTGAGCGACTGACGTGTGATGATGCGTGCAACTGTGAGTGACTGATGTGTGCGACTGATGTGTGATGATGTGTGCGACTGTGAGCGACTGATGTGTGTGACTGTGAGTGATGATGTGTGCGACTGGGAGTGACTGATGTGTGCGACTGTGAGTGACTGACGTGTGATGATGTGTGCGACTGATGTGTGTGACTGTGAGTGACTGACGTGTGATGATGTGTGCGACTGATGTGTGTGACTGTGAGTGACTGACGTGTGTGACTGATGTGTGTGACTGTGAGTGACTGACGTGTGATGATGTGTGCGACTGTGAGTGACTGATGTGTGCGACTGTGAGTGACTGATGTGTGCGACTGTGAGTGACTGACGTGTGATGATGTGTGCGACTGTGAGTGACTGATGTGTGCGACTGTGAGTGATGATGTGTGCGACTGATGTGTGCGACTGTGAGTGACTGACGTGTGATGATGTGTGCGACTGTGAGTGACTGACGTGTGATGATGTGTGCGACTGTGAGTGACTGATGTGTGATGATGTGTGCGACTGTGAGCGACTGATGTGTGATGATGCGTGCGACTGTGAGTGATGATGTGTGCGACTGTGAGCGACTGACGTGTGATGATGCGTGCAACTGTGAGTGACTGATGTGTGCGACTGATGTGTGATGATGTGTGCGACTGTGAGCGACTGATGTGTGTGACTGTGAGTGATGATGTGTGCGACTGTGAGTGACTGATGTGTGCGACTGTGAGTGACTGACGTGTGATGATGTGTGCGACTGATGTGTGTGACTGTGAGTGACTGACGTGTGATGATGTGTGCGACTGATGTGTGTGACTGTGAGTGACTGACGTGTGTGACTGATGTGTATGACTGTGAGTGACTGACGTGTGATGATGTGTGCGACTGTGAGTGACTGATGTGTGCGACTGTGAGTGACTGATGTGTGCGACTGTGAGTGACTGACGTGTGATGATGTGTGCGACTGTGAGTGACTGATGTGTGCGACTGTGAGTGATGATGTGTGCGACTGATGTGTGCGACTGTGAGTGACTGACGTGTGATGATGTGTGCGACTGTGAGTGACTGACGTGTGATGATGTGTGCGACTGTGAGTGACTGATGTGTGATGATGTGTGCGACTGTGAGCGACTGATGTGTGATGATGCGTGCGACTGTGAGTGATGATGTGTGCGACTGTGAGCGACTGACGTGTGATGATGCGTGCGACTGTGAGTGACTGATGTGTGCGACTGATGTGTGATGATGTGTGCGACTGTGAGTGACTGATGTGTGTGACTGATGTGTGTGACTGATGTGTGCGACTGTGAGTGACTGACGTGTGATGATGTGTGCGACTGTGAGTGACTGATGTGTGCGACTGTGAGTGATGATGTGTGCGACTGATGTGTGCGACTGTGAGTGACTGACGTGTGATGATGTGTGCGACTGTGAGTGACTGACGTGTGATGATGTGTGCGACTGTGAGTGACTGATGTGTGATGATGTGTGCGACTGTGAGCGACTGATGTGTGATGATGTGTGCGACTGTGAGTGACTGATGTGTGCGACTGATGTGTGCGACTGTGAGTGACTGACGTGTGATGATGCGTGCGACTGTGAGTGATGATGTGTGCGACTGTGAGTGACTGATGTGTGATGATGCGTGCGACTGTGAGTGATGATGTGTGCGACTGTGAGCGACTGATGTGTGATGATGCGTGCGACTGTGAGTGACTGATGTGAGCGACTGATGTGTGATGATGTGTGCGACTGTGAGTGACTGATGTGTGTGACTGATGTGTGTGACTGATGTGTGCGACTGTGAGTGACTGACGTGTGATGATGTGTGCGACTGTGAGTGACTGATGTGTGCGACTGATGTGTGATGATGTGTGCGACTGTGAGTGATGATGTGTGCGACTGATGTGTGCGACTGTGAGTGACTGACGTGTGATGATGTGTGCGACTGTGAGTGACTGACGTGTGATGATGTGTGCGACTGTGAGTGACTGATGTGTGATGATGTGTGCGACTGTGAGCGACTGATGTGTGATGATGTGTGCGACTGTGAGCGACTGATGTGTGATGATGTGTGCGACTGTGAGTGACTGATGTGTGCGACTGATGTGTGATGATGTGTGCGACTGTGAGTGACTGATGTGTGCGACTGATGTGTGCGACTGTGAGTGACTGACGTGTGATGATGCGTGCGACTGTGAGTGATGATGTGTGCGACTGTGAGTGACTGATGTGTGATGATGCGTGCGACTGTGAGTGATGATGTGTGCGACTGTGAGCGACTGATGTGTGATGATGCGTGCGACTGTGAGTGACTGATGTGTGCGACTGATGTGTGATGATGTGTGCGACTGTGAGTGACTGACGTGTGATGTTTGGACGTCATCCGCACCGTGTTTGTGAAAGTTTGAGGTAGTTCATCAGCGAGAATCCTGGAGGCAGAACGAGATATTCATGGTAAATCCAGAAGCCTCTCTTTAAAGTCTCACTCGGTCTGTTCACATCCCTCTCTGACTAAATCTGAGTCTGGCGGCAGGGGGGGTGTTGGTATGGGTGACAATTCTGTTGCTATGACAACAAGCCATTCCGATTTTGTTCCGTCTCCAGCTCATAGTGCAGAACTGAAGGAACGAGAGAGGAAACGGAACAGAATGTCGATCGTTTCCCACACACACACACACACACACTTGGACTGTCATTAATCAGTTAGCGCTCAGTGTGTCTCTGTGGGGTAAATGCTGCGGGCAGGACAGGGCTAATGCATGTCACGCGGGCCATAGAGATCAGTGTTGGGAGAGTTCAGTGAGACAGGTCCATTAACGCTGACATGCCAGTTTCATCTCTTTAAACCCTACAGGCTGCTCATGGCGAAAATGAGGAGAGGGCAGATGTGTGTGTGTGTCTGTGATGGGCTTGTGTGTGCGAGATCCTCCAGCAAGAGCATAAGAGGATCTGGGATATTCCTAATGTCACACGTTAGTAATCCTACAAGCCCCACTCACGAAACCTCACAGGTTGACCACGGCAAACATGACCACGCATGAAACTACTAAAAATGAGCAAATAAAAGAGTGCAATTCCTGTTTCAAAAGCAGCACCAAACGGAATAGTACAAATAACTATATTTTTTACAAGAAAAAAATATACATATTCACAATGCTAAGGTGCTCTGTCTGGTTGCTAGGGCATTACTAAGATGTTCTAGGTCAGGGATGTCCAAACCTGCTCCTGGAGGGGCCATTACCTGAAGAGTTCAGCTCTAACCCTAATTAAACACACCTGAACCCGCTAATCAATGTCTTCAGACTCACTAGAAACTTCCAGAAAGGTGTTTTGGATCTGGCTGCAGGATTTTGGCCATCCAGGAGCAGGACTGGACACCCCTGTTCTAGGTGGTTGCTAGGGAATTGCTAAGGTTGTTGCTATGGTGTTCTTGGTGGTTGCTAGGGCATTACTAAGGTGTTTTGGATGGTTGCTCTAGGGCAGGGGTGCCCAACCCTGCTCCTGCCGATCGACTGTCCTGCACAGTTCATCTCCAACCCTAATCAAACACACCTGCCATTGTTGGGTTGGAGATGAACTGTGCAGGACAGTCGATTGGCAGGAGCAGGATTGGGCACCCCTGTTCTAGGGTGTTGCTAAGTCAAGTCACATTTATTTGTGTAGCACTTATACAATACAGATTGTTTAAAAAAAGCTTCATAGTAAAGAATGTGTTCTGTTTGGTTGCTAAGGCATTACTAGGGTATTCTGGGAGGTTGCTAGGGCGTTGCTATGGTGTTCTGGGTAGTCTCTAGGGCGTTACTAAGGTATTCTGGGTGGTCGCTAAGGCATTTCTAAGGTGTTCTGAGTGGTTTCTAGCTTATTCCTCCGTTTTAAACCACCGTCTTTGTGATGTTCTGGTATCTAGATATGGCTATCCCAAAAATGTGTGGGTATGTAGATGTGAGTGCGTGTGCATTCTTGAGCAGATGTTTCGTTCTGTCGTACGTGTGTGTGCTCCAGAAATGACAGACCTTGAGCTTTGAGACGCTTTGATCCTCAGTGTTTCATCTCTGGCCTTAGATCAGTAGTCTAACAGAGGGGCATTTACACACAGGCACACACACACTTTTTCATTTTTAAGTCTGCCTTTAAGTATATACAACCAAATTAAAATTTGAAGTGGGGATGCCAATTGAACATGTTCATTTTAATTATAAAAAATAAATAAAAAAATGCATCCATTATAAGGGATTTTCTCACCATTTAAGAATTAAAACAAAAAAACATGAGCCATGACGCAACTCTAAACGCATGTAAACATAGACTAAAAATGAACAATGATGTATCCAATTAAATGTAATTAATTTGATTAATAATTGTTCTGAAAAAGCCAGTTGGTGAAAAATCATCCTGTTATAAATCAGTTTTTTCTCTAGATAATTTGCACAAATCTCTGCTGCCTGCTCCGTCTTTCACAGGCTTTCGTCCTGATTTCTCTGCTCTCCTTCTCTCTCAGCTGTTAAATATTCCTCTCACACTTTCGGCACTGCCGGGAGGAAGAGGAGGATGACGAAGACTTGACAGCTCCTCCGCATGGAACACAGACCACAGCGCAAACATCCCATCCTGCCTGAGAGGGAGGCAGACAGGAAACGCATCATAAACACTGTCAGGGCCTTTAATGATCATGAAGTTTGCTCTATTTGCTTGCAGTTTCTAGACTGTCGTGTGTCTGACCTGAGACCTGTGCCGATGCCTATACTGCACAAAAACATGGCAAGAGCATCTCAAGTGGCAAACTCTAATCTGATCGTCTGGCTTCAGGCAATTTCCAGGAGTCGGGAAGCACAGATTTATATCATTACACCGGGAAACAAAGTCATGTTTATGAGTTCCCAATGCTAAAATGAACGCTTCTGTGGAGGAACTAGATTTGGCAAGATTTTATACAATCCAATTTTGACAAAATCAAAGTAGATGCTATGTTTAATTTGGTGAAGCTAAGGTGTTCTGGGTGGTTGCTATGGCATCGCTAAAGTGTTCTGGGTTGTTTGCAGTAGCGTTCCTAAGGTGTTCTGGGTGGTTGCTAGGGTGTAGATAAGGTGTTATGTGTGGTTGCTAAGGTGTTAAGGTATTTTGAATTATTGCTAGGGACTGGGAGGTTGCTAGGGCATTATTAAGGTGTTCTGTGTGGTTGCTGGGGATTACTAAGGTGTTCTAGGTGGTTGCTAGGGCATTACTGGGGTGTTCTGTGAGGTTGCCAGGGCATTACTAAGGTATTCTGCGTGGTTGCTAGAGCGTTGCTAAGGTTTGCTGAGTGGTTGCTAGGGTGTTGCTAAGGTGTTCTAGGTGGTTACTAGGCTGTTGCTAAGGTGTGCTGGGTAGTTTCTAGGATGTTGTTAAGGTGTGCTGGGTGATTGCTAGGGCTAAGACAGTTCAACCAAAAATAAAACAATTGTCATAATTTATATGATACATTTTTTCCAAACCTATATGACTTTATTTTACTATGTTCTGAAAGAAGATATTTGATGAACTGTTTTTCTCTTTATAAGGAAAGTTTTTCATTATACTTTCCTGTAGCTCAAATAGTAGTCATGCTAGCAACACCAAGGTCAAGGGTTTGATCCCCATGGATGCATGAACTAATGAAAAAAAAGGATGCCGTCAATGCAATGCAAGTTGCTTTGGATAAAAGAATCTGGCAAATGCATAATTGTCTGGCAAATAATTGAAAAGTTAATCAGATCCAAAACAAAATTGGACCCCATTGACTCTCATTGTGTGGAGAAAACTTTTCACAATATGTTCTTTTAGAACAAATAAAATAATTTAGGTTTGAAATGACATGTGGGTGAATAAATGATGACAGAAGTTTCATTATTAAAATTAAAAATGGAATTAGTTTTAGAATGTAGGATGAAAAAACAAACACACCTTTATTCTATTTTATCTTACTGTTTTGTGAGTTACTGCATGTCAAATTTCATATTTACCAGCCAAAACATCACATTAAAAATGCAAACAGTGTTTGGTCCTGGGATCGTTTGATTTTGGTTCATTCATAATGCCAGTGATTTTTCGGAACCTGTGAGTGTGTTCACACACATCCCGTAAAGATCCCACTACGGCTTTGTTCACACAGGGCGCGTTCCGGGACTGATCCCGGCAATGTTTCTAGGTCCCCATCCCGGCATCAATCCTGGCATCAATCCCGGGACGTGTTTGCGTTCACACAGAAGGCACTCAAGCAATTTTTACGGCAATTTCCCCAGGATCAACGCGCTGTGTGAAAGGGGCTTATGTTATGAGTCACACACACAATAGATCACCCACAGATCACGCACACAGATGAAGGAATAGATCACCCAAAAAACAAAATTCTCTCACTATTTTCAGAAGTTAGGCAGAAAGATTTCCTGTGAAAAAGGAATTAAATTTCAGTCTGTTCCTCACAGAAAGCTAGTGCACATGTTCTGCCGACCACTTTCATTTCTGTGCTGTTTTGTGGTTATCAGTCAGCTCTTGTTGTGATTCTTCAGACCATGTGACCTGAGACTAAAGCAGTAAACGCAGTAATAACGGTGTGTGTGTGTGTGTGTGAGAGAGAGAGAGGGTCTTACAGCGGCCAGACTCAAAGAGAAGAGACTTGATTGTGAAACACATTTTACCTGAAGATAATGCAATGATGATTATGATGATGGTTATGAAGGTGACAATGATGATGATGATGATGATGGATTATGATGACTGTAACTTCCTGTAGTTTCTCATCTGGACTGAGCAGCTGATGCTGAAAGAGTCAAACACACAGAGACACTCTCACACACGCAAATGTTCCTTTCATTATATTAACTGAAAGTTTCAATTGTTATTCACTGAGAAATACTACTTTCATGACACTTCTGTGGTGTTTTTTTGTTATTTTAGAGCTTAAAATATAAGTGATGAAAGAAGAAATGTAAAAAGAAAGTGTAATAAAAGTTAAAAAAGAGAAAATCTTTTGCAATAATCAGCACATATAAGTTTGTTAAACGTGTGTTTGTGTGCAAATCAAACACAAATAATAATGATCACTCTATGGCCCTGTTCACACCTGGTATTAAGATGCGTTTTGGTCGATCGGGTCATCGGGACGACGCTAAACACAGGGGTAAACCAGGTTTAAAATGCAAAAATGCCACCGAATTGAATAAAAATGCTTCCAAAAACCAAGATATGGTGCAAAAAAAGTCTCTATAACTTTGTTTTTAATATTTATAACCAATATCACACGAGCAAAAGTGCTGTGTTCCCGAATGCAAATGTAATTTTGATTTTATACAACAATTCAATAAACATTAAGTTAATATGCTATTAGGCACATATTTTTCCTCTATTTTGCCAATGAGAAAATACTTCCAAAAAGTAAAGCCATTGCATGTCTCTGACCAACACAGTTTCAGTTTCGTTACTGAATGAATCCGAACGAATCGGTCTAATGAGTGACTCACGACTCACTCAGTCACTTCAGCTTTGTCCCTGAATGAATCATCAGTTTTGAATGAATCGTTTGATTGAATGATTCAATGATTAATTCGTTAAGGTAGTGATTTGCCGCCACCTACTGGCGTGTTTAGTATTATTTCATTTTAGCTGAGGGACTGAAGAACAAAGATTGAATGCTGTTTTTGTTTTCGGTTGTGATCGTAACAATAGTTGTTGTTAAAGAGAGAGAATGTGTTTATAAATAGACTATTAAGAGGGAAATATGAGATAACATTGTAAATATAACAGAGAAAAAGTAATTGCAGTCGCATTGCATTCAGTGTTTTTGTCTGCATATGTAAATTGCTTGAGATTATTTCATCCATTAGATTGAAAGATCTCCACCCTCCCGTGGACCCACCACCTGCAGGAGGGACCGTAAGGGGCCGGTGCTAAGTGGATCGGGCGGCAGTCGAAGGCAGGGGCCTAGACAACCCGATCCCTGGACGCGGAATCTAGCTCTAGGGACATGGAATGTCACCTCTCTGGCGGGGAAGGAGCCTGAGGTTGTGCGTGAGGTTCAGAGATTCCGACTAGAGATAGTTGGGATCACCTCTACGCACGGCTTGGGCTCTGGAACCACACTCCTCGAGAGAGGATGGACTCTTCACCACTCTGGAGTTGCCCATGGTGAGAGGCGACGGGCTGGTGTGGGTTTGCTTATAGCCCCCCAGCTCAGCCGCCATGTGTTGGAGTTCACCCCGGTGAACGAGAGGGTCGCTTCCCTACGCCTTCGGGTCGGGGATAGGTCTCTCACTGTCGTTTGTGCTTACGGGCCGAACGGCAGTGCAGAGTACCCGGCCTTCTTGGAGTCTCTGGGAGGGGTGCTGGAAAGTGCTCCGACTGGGGACTCCGTCGTTCTACTGAGGGACTTCAACGCCCACGTGGGCAGCGACAGTGACACCTGGAGGGGCGTGATTGGGAGGAACGGCCCCCCTGATCTGAACCCGAGTGGTGTTCTGTTATTGGACTTCTGTGCTAGTTACAGCTTGTCCATAACGAACACCATGTTCAAGCATAAGGGTGTCCATCAGTGCACATGGCACCAGGACACCCTAGGCCGGAGGTCGATGATCGACTTTGTGGTTGTTTCATCCGACCTCCGGCCGTATGTCTTGGACACTCGGGTGAAGAGAGGGGCGGAGCTGTCAACTGATCACCACCTGGTGGTGAGTTGGATCCGATGGCGGGGGAGGAAGCTGGACAGACTCGGCAGACCCAAATGTACTGTGAAGGTCTGTTGGGAACGTTTGGCCGAATCTCCTGTCAGAGAGATCTTCAACTCCCACCTCCAGCAGAGCTTCGACCAGATCCCGAGGGAGTCTGGAGATATTGAGTCCGAGTGGACCATGTTCTCCACCTCCATTGTCAACGCGGCCACTCGGAGCTGTGGCCGTAAGGTCTCCGGTGCCTGTCGAGGCGGCAATCCCCGAACCCGGTGGTGGACACCGGAAGTAAGGGATGCCGTCAAGCTGAAGAAGGAGTCCTATCGGGCCTGGCTGGCTTGTGGGACTCCTGAGGCAGCTGATGGGCACCGACAGGCCAAGCGGACTGCAGCCCGGGTGGTTGTGGAGGCAAAAACTCGGGCCTGGGAGGAGTTCGGTGAGGCCATGGAGAAGGACTATCGGTCGGCCTCGAAGAGATTCTGGCAAACCGTCCGGCGCCTTAGGAGGGGGAAGCAGTGCCCTACCAACGCTGTTTACAGTGGAGGTGGGCAACTGTTGACCTCGACTGGGGATATCACCGGACGGTGGAAGGAATACTTCGAGGATCTCCTCAATCCCGCCGTCACGTCTTACATTGAGGAAGCAGAGGCTGAGGGCTCGGAGGCGGACTCGTCCATCACCCAAGCTGAAGCCACAGAGGTAGTCAAGAAACTCCTCGGTGGCAAGGCACCGGGGGTGGATGAGATCCGCCCTGAGTACCTCAAGTCTCTGGATGTTGTGGGGCTGTCTTGACTGACACGCCTCTGCAACATCGCGTGGCGGTCGGGGACAGTACCTTTGGACTGGCAGACCGGGGTGGTGGTCCCTCTTTTCAAGAAGGGGGATCGGAGGGTGTGCTCCAACTATAGGGGGATCACACTTCTCAGCCTCCCTGGGAAAGTCTATGCCAGGGTACTGGAGAGGAGAATCCGGCCGATAGTAGAACCTCGGATTCAGGAGGAACAGTGTGGTTTTCGTCCCGGTCGTGGAACACTGGACCAGCTCTATACCCTCTACAGGGTGCTGGAGGGCTCATGGGAGTTTGCCCAACCAATCCACATGTGCTTTGTGGATTTGGAGAAGGCATTCGACTGTGTCCCTCGCGGCGGCCTGTGGAGGGTGCTCCGGGAATATGGGGTCCGGGGCCCTTTGCTAAGGGCTATCCGGTCCCTGTACGACCGGGGCAGGAGCTTGGTTCGTATTGCCAGCAGTAAGTCAGACTTGTTCCCGGTGCGTGTTGGACTCCGGCAGGGCTGCCCTTTGTCGCCGGTTCTGTTCATAATTTTTATGGACAGAATTTCTAGGCGCAGCCAGGGGCCGGAGGGGGTCAGGTTTGGGGACCACACGATTTCATCTCTGCTCTTTGCGGATGATGTTGTCGTGTTGGCCTCATCAAACCAGGACCTCCAGCATGCACTGGGACGGTTTGCAGCCGAGTGTGAAGCGGCTGGGATGAAAATCAGCACCTCCAAATCCGAGGCCATGGTTCTCAGTCGGAAAAGGGTGGTTTGCCCGCTTCAGGTTGGTGGAGAGCTCCTGCCTCAAGTGGAGGAGTTCAAGTATCTTGGGGTCTTGTTCACGAGTGAGGGAAGGATGGAACGGGAGATTGACAGGCGGATCGGTGCAGCTTCTGCAGTAATGCGGTCCCTGTACCGGTCTGTCGTGGTGAAGAAGGAGCTGAGCCGCAAGGCGAAGCTCTCGATTTACCAGTCAATCTACGTTCCTACTCTCACCTATGGTCATGAGCTGTGGGTCATGACCGAAAGGACAAGATCCCGGATACAAGCGGCCGAAATGAGCTTTCTCCGCAGGGTGGCTGGACGATCCCTTAGAGATAGGGTGAGAAGCTCGGTCACTCGGGAGGAGCTCAGAGTAGAGCCGCTGCTCCTCCACATCGAGAGGGGTCAGTTGAGGTGGCTCGGGCATCTTTTCCGGATGCCTCCTGGACGCCTTCCCGGGAAGGCGTTCCGGGCATGTCCCACCGGGAGGAGACCCCGGGGAAGACCTAGGACACGCTGGAGAGACTATGTCTCCCGGCTGGCCTGGGAACGCCTCGGTGTCCCCCCGGAAGAGCTGGAGGAAGTGTCTAGGGAGAGGGAAGTCTGGGCATCCCTGCTTAGACTGCTGCCCCCGCGACCCGGCCCCGGATAAGCGGTAGAAGATGGATGGATGGATGGATGAAAAAGCCCAAAACATTTACCCGCCCATAGACCCTCCCCTCGAAGAAATCAGGACAGAAGTGGTCGAAAGTGGACAAAAGAGACGGATTAAAACACCAGGTGTAAACAGGAATGTGTCTCCCTGATCCGATCGACCAAAAAGCATCTTAACTCTTTCCCCGTAGTTGACAATTTTCCGTCTTTCCGTGTTTTCATTGTTATACGGTAGGGGGCGCTATTATTCAACTTCTGAAGGAGTGCTGAATCTCCGGATCAAAACACAGGCAAAAAGGAGCAGAATCAAGCGATATAAGCATTGCTTATGCACGTCGCACTCGTGTCTGTTTTTTTTTATGAAACTTACCAACATTCAAGTCTTGATAAAAACAGAATGCACGAAGAATGAATGTATGCATTACAAATTTAATCTCCAGTTGAAGGCCAAGTAAAATTGCACTCATTTCTCCATGTTTTTCCGCACTGACCTGCCGACCAATAGGAACTCTCCGACGAGGTTCTGGCGCCTCATGGCCATGAGGATGTTTCGTACGGTCATGCCCTCACAGAAACACGCCACCACGCGAGCCTTGGGAAGGTACTTGCGCAGTTTCGCCAGCAGGCGGTCAAAGTTCTGCTCGCCGGCGTTACTCCAGATTTTATCCGAGTGAGCGATACAGATCCCTTCCTTTCCCGCCATCTCCTTAAACGCCTCCATCCCACTCTCACCATAGTTACCTAGAGAGAGGGAAAAAACAGAGATAGTTATGAATATATATTGTCAGAATGCACAGGTACTTCATTTACTAGCCATTTTTAATAAAAACAATTTCCCTTCAGGAAATTTCTTTTAGTTTAGAAACTAATTCAAACCTTGAACAAAATTTAGGGGAAAAAATAGGAATCTTTTTTTTTTTTTTATATTCTAGAGCAAATTTAATATCCAAAGCATAGCAAACATACAAACACAGAACATTGTGTTACAGTGTGAAATCCTGAAACTGTGATGTCAGACTACAGCTGTGTGGATTTACTGAAGTTTGCAGAGACAATATTGACTCTTCCAGTGTCTCTCCTGCTTTCTCTGATGGAGAACTTGAGGAAGGAGAGGTGTAAAAACGGGTAATTTATCTCACACACATAAAATACGAAAAAACCAACCACACACACACACACACACACACACACACACACACACACACACACACACACACACACACACACACACACACACACACACACACACACACACACACACACAGATATGTACACATAAAAGAAGCTTTGGTCAGGTTCTGATGTGGCGGCTCTGGTTATTGTGGGTACGTGTAAATTCTTGTAATTAGTCTCACAGTGAGAGTAGCAGACACGAACAGATGGCACACACACTCTCTCTCTCACACACACACACACACACACACGCGCACCGTTGACAAACACACAATCACAGTCTCCGTTCATAAAGAGGACAACAGCCTTCACTTCCTGTCAAAGATCATTGAACAGAGATTATTTTCTCAGTCATTGAAATGACGCACAACTAAACATTCGATTAAACTAATGATCTCTATTTTTCAAGGTCCCATAATATCCTTTAGGAACATAACAGAGAATTCGAAGCAGAGATAAAATATCTGTAACTGAAGTAATGACCCACAGGAAAACGGTTTTGAAATTAAGTGAAAATTAAATGAAATAATATAATACAACAAAAAATATGGACTGACAATTTCCAATGTTTTCAGATGTGATACTTTACAGTTAATTAACAGGACTTCTCGATATATAAAATATAAAAATAAAATAAAATATCTGGAAACATTAAACTTGGAAATTGTCAGCCCATGTGATACTTTTAAAAAATGAACAGGATTCCTCTTTAAATATAATAAAATAAAATAAATAAAAATTAATTATTTAAAAAAATACAATAGAATAAAAAATAAGATTAAATTAAATTAAATATCTGGAAACATTGGAAATTGTCAGTCCATGTGATACTTTACAGTAAATTAATAGGACTTCTTGATGAATAAAAAAAATATATATATATAAATAAAATAAAATAAAATATGGAATGACAATTTTCAATGTTTTCAGATGTGATACTTTACAGTAAATTAATAGGACTCCTTGATAAAATAAAAAATCTAAAATAAATAAAATAGAATATAAAAATGTTAATTGTTACCTTACAGTTTTTTACAATCGCTATGACAGATTTTTCAATACATTTAACAAGTTTCCTAAACTCTTAACGCACCAACACACCTAAAACACACAATTGGCAAAACGGTTAATTTCATGCTCAAAATCACACATTGTAAACTAAACTCCAAATCTAATTTTCAAAATACAATAATACACTAACACAATATACTATGTCTACCAAAACACTGCAAACATGTTTCAAAATCAAATAATTATTCAAAACACTAACACATGTTCTCTTCCAACAGGAACATTTAGTCAATCATAACACAATGACAAAAAGAACACTATCATCAGCTGAAATTACAGAAACTGCATTATTTTATGTGACAGGTCTGCCCTTATACAATGGACAGTACAGTTTATTGTATTGATCAGAGATTGTGTTTTGCACTGTAGTTTCTTTTGAAGCCTCTCTACATTTTTGTTTTGTTGGGTTTAGTAAATGCATGCATTTTGTCACAAAAAATGAATGACCATCTCAGAGTAGCTTTATAGAATGTACAGTTACAGTTCTAAAAAAAAGACAGAGACAGAATTGCTGCAGTAAAGACTTTATTTGCAAAAGGACATTACTGCAAGATATACAAACAGAAAAAGCACCGGAATAAATAATAAAAAAAAACAAAGTAAACTTCTAATCTGCCCGGTCTTCTGCATTTGGCCACATGTTCTCATCCACATCACACCTGATATCTTCTCTGGCAAGGCATCGTGGGAAGAATCTTTTTGCATGCCTTATCCACCCCTGGCAGTGTTCAGCTGTGATGTCTTGGCATGCAGCATCCATTGCATCCAGGAGGGACATTTGGTCATGTGGGCGATGGTCAAAAACCTTCCATCTCCAGGATGAGAAAAACTCCTCAATGGGGTTGAGGAAAGGGGAGTAAGGAGCAAGGAAAAGGGACACCATCCTAGGATGGGCGTCAAACCATGCTGTGACTGCACGGGAATGGTGGAATGCCACATTGTCCCATGTGATCACGTATATTGGCAAGTGGTCTCCCACCTGTCCCCTTTCTACCTCTGGCACCAATCTTTCGTGCAGGTCTTCTAAAAATAGGAGAAGGCGGTCGGTGTTGTAGGGGCCAATCTCACATTTATGCAGGAGTGCACCATTGTTGGAGATTGCGGCACACATGGTGATGTTGGCTCCTCTCTGGCCCGGCACGGTAACTGTGGCCCTTTTGCCAATTATGTTTCTCCCACGGCGACGCCTTTTCGCCAAGTTGAAGCCAGCCTCGTCAACATAGATAATTTCATGTGGGACTTGATTGGCCTCCAACTCCATGACTCTCTGAAAGTAATTAGACACAGTGTATGTACATGCTGTGCTGTACTGTATATCTACTGTATGTCCTAATGTACTCCAGGTTTATAGAGTAGTTTACTGCAAAACACACTGTATAGTACAGTAATGACTGTATTGCATAACCTTACCTGGACGTATTGGTGACGGAGTTCTTTGATGCGCTCACTGTTCCTTTCAAAAGGAACTTTGTATAGTTGTTTCATTCGGACTCTGTGTTTAGCTAGAGTCCGAGAAATGGATGTTATGCTGATTGCTGCAATGTTCCCAAAGACAAGGTTGTCCTCTACAACTCTGGACTGAATGTCCTTCAGTTTTATTTCATTGTCAGCAATCACCATGTTGACAATAGCAAGTTCCTGTTCTTCATTCAGGAGCTTTCCTCTGCCCCCTGAGGGAGGTAGACGTTGAATCCTTAGAGGAACAAAATACAGTTACATATTAGAGACCGGAGGCATACAGTCACTCTAATACTGTAAATGGTAATATTACAGTATTTACAGTACACTTTGCTGTAGGAGAAGCAATATCCTACCTGTTGGTTTCTCTGAAAATACGGACAATGGATGCCACTGTGTCCCGGCTGAGATTTGGTTGTACTCGTTCACCAGCCTCTCTATATGATAGCCCATGGTTTATGACATGGTCAATGATAGTTGCTCTTATTTGATCAGTTACCCTAGCTCTGGTCCTTCTTTGAGCGCCACCACGTATTCTAACTCCTCTCCCTCTCCCTCGCCCCACTCCTCTGTCTCGTCCTTGTCCTCGCCCCACTCCTCTCCCTTGTCCTTGCCCCACTCCTCTCCCTGGTCCTTGTCCTTGCCCTTGCCCCACTCCTCTCCCTTGCCCTTGTCCTTGCCCCACTCCTCTCCCTTGCCCTTGTCCTTGCCCCACTCCTCTCCCTTGTCCTTGCCCTTGCCCCACTCCTCTCCCTTGCCCTTGTCCTTGCCCCACTCCTCTCCCTTGCCCTTGTCCTTGCCCCACTCCTCTCCCTTGTCCTGGTACTCGTCTTCCTCTCCCTCTTGCAGGCATTCTTTCTTTCTTTCTTTCTTTCTTTCTTTCTTTCTTTGTGTTGCTCTATATTGTTTCTTTTCCACACAAGATCAGCCCAAAGAGTCCTCTTTTAGAACATATGATCATGTGATTGAAAGAACCTCAACACCTGAGTGTGCTTCCTAGATGGGAATCAGCTGTGATTTATATATTTGCATAACTTCAATAAGCTGTTTCTCATTAGCAATGGAATAAAATACAGGGAATATATTTGTGTTTCAATTCACAATATGAACAGCTGTTTACCTTGACTTTAGCCTGTAAGGTTAGGTTTAGAACATGGTGTTATCTGTTCTGACATAGAGTGTTAAATCATTGGTAAATTTGGCAGTAAAAATCCATTGTTTTGGTCTTGTTTGAGCTTGTGTGTAAAAGAAGTTCAAGCATTTTAAATTTGTGTTAATTGTATGCATTTTGTGTTAAAGCAACAAGAAATGTGTTAATAGTATAGCTTACACAGGCGGATGTAGTGCTAACTGTGTTAAGAGTTTTGGAAAATTGTTAAAAGTATTGAAAAATCTGTCATAGCAATCGTAAAAAACTGTAAATTTGACTTACCAACTACAGTGACCATTTTGATTTAGCAACAAGAAATTACACATGAATTTTTTTACACAAAAAATTACATTCCATATTACATTCTAAAATTCCTTAAGAGAAATAAAAAAAAAGACACAAAATTAAAGCACAGAGTCATTAAATGAATATGATTAGCATTGCTCATGTTAGTTTTGATGAGAAATTATCTGTATTTTGATCGCATACTTTAGTATCTTGACAAACACAAGCAGTTTGAGACACTGTTGAGATTTCTAGAGACACATACGAGTCTTTTTCTTCAAAAAAAATCAAGTCTTGCATGCTGTGTAGGAGAAATGATAGAGATCTCATTAGTGATTTCCAAAGGGAATGGACGGATAAATACAGAAAACGCACACACACACACACACACACACACACACACACACACACACACACACACACACACACACACACACACACACACACACACACACACACACACACACACACACACACACACACACACACACACACACACACACAGCTCCACCTCAAAGTGCTGCACTCGCCCAGCTGGAGTGTGAATAAATATTACAGCAGAAAATCGAACATATGAACGTCAAACGTTGCCCTTTCCAAGCAGTGCAGGAATACATCAGATTTCAGAGAGCATGCGTGTTGGGAGAAGAGTGTGTTCTGGGAACAGTTGTGTATCTGAGTGAGTGTTGACATGGATGTGCTGTAGTGTGTTTCTCTGTAATTACCACAGACACACTGGAGCTGAAGAGAGATGCTATCAGGACTGTCTCTCTCTCTCTCTCTCTCTCTCTCTCTCTCTCTCTGGCTGCGCTCCAGCAATCTGGACTTAATTGTTGCGATAGGTGAAGGAATGTGTAGGCCTTCATTCATGATTCTGGCCTCAAAGAGGACTTATTTTACATGTTCATTTTTATTTAGAGTGTAATGTTGCTGTTTGAGCATTATAAAGAGTCTGCATCTCTCCAGCAGGAGTTATTCTCTATATCAGTGTCACTGGCCGCATTTCCATTACGCTTCAAATTGGGAAAATTGAAACTGAAATTGAAATACGGCCAATGGAAACACATCAATTTCGCAAAAACGTCCATATAGTGCAAAAAAAATTTGGTTTTGCTCTCATTAGGTGGATTTTCAGGCAGTTTGAAAAAGGAATATTTCGCAAAACTGCAATGGAAACATTTTTGCCTCATTTACTGGTCATCTGACGTATAGGCGCTGTATGTTTGGACAGAAGACGAGACAGAGTTCGTCATTAAACTCATAAAAGACAAAAGTATTATGGGAATACTGGACTCTGAATAACAAAGAAATGCCACAATCAAGACCTCGAAGCAGAAGGAAGAAACTCCTCATGTGCTGCTCATAAGTATAAGGGGCTTTCCTTGTCATTAATGCTTGGATAAAACGGTTACATACTGTATAATTCCATTAAAAGTAATGGCTAGTGTGATGGCTGCGAAATACATAAAACTACCAACATCCGTTAGCCACATAACATCGTTTAATGGAAACATCGTCATTTCACAATGTTTTTTTTTTCTCCACATTTAGAAAATTTCGCAAAAGTTTTGCGCAAATCTGTAATGGAAACGCGGCTAGTGTTTCTGAACTCCCTGAAACCAGTTCAGTTTATTGAGTTCATTACGACGTCTGTGTCTGAAATCGCCCCCTATAACACTAAATAAGGCACTAGTTGAGGGAACAGCTATTTGTATTGGTGACCGAAACCATAGTGGATGTCATCAAGTGCACTCAATTACACAGTGCAACGCAATAATGAGTGTACAACCGATGTACGCTCAACAGCTAGAGAATACCCACAATGCACTATGAGAGTCGTGCTAATGAACTAATGTAGGGAATAGTGAATGAGGGAATAGGGGGCCCTTGTGTGTATATATATATATATATATATATATATATATATATATATACAGTATATATATAGATTGCATTGTCTACTGTTGGCTGTGCTTTAACACACTGTTTTATTACTCTCTTTCTTTAATTTAATGAAGTTTACGCTGCTATTAGATCAGTTTTGCCTATCGACGTCTTCCTGTATGACTTGATGTTAAAACAACATCTCATAACAAACTCCTCCGTGACTAACTTCTTCACAAGAGAACGTTCTGTGACTGGTTTCTGAAAGATGGCACCAACTAAAATAAAATACAAATAAATAAATAACTGAAAGATGTCACCAACTATAGCTGAAACCGCAGCTGTTAATCTAATTTCACATGCAACGAGATTAGCCAATCACAACAGAGCTCATTTGCATATAGAAAGCACAGTAGCAAAATCCACTTCAATTCTGATGCTCAGAGATAAAAAATTATCATGAAAAAGTGCAACTGACATTAAAGTGGAGTTCAGGGTGAAAAACTGTAAAATACAAACGCCCTAAAAGCTGTCCTGCTGCTCGTGTACAAGAGAGTGAGACAGATGCAGTTATCTGTGAAAGGTCTTTCTCATCCCATTACATTACTGTGAAGTATTTGCACTAAATCAAGTGGAGTATCCAACGGCATCAGATGATCAAAATCCCCCGCCGCGCCACACTGTCTGAAAAACGTCCCGTGGTGATATCATCTGAAATACAGCTCTTAAAACGCATTTCCACTCTCAGCTTTATCATTTTTTTATGATTTACCCATGTTTTACATCAAAATCCTACAAGCGTTTGTGGTTTGTGAGGAACTAGTGCTGATTCCTCAACATGAGCAGATGGCACATACATGTCCGTCTCCACAGGACACACACACACACACACACACACACATGCACAGGTATAGTCTCTCCTCACTACGTTACTGTACATATCCTACTCTGTGATTATGCTAATGCTATTCAATCTGTATTACATCATAATCACATAACCCCTCCTCTCCTCTAAGTCTGTGCAACAGTCGGGTTCATTTTCTCCATAAGGAAATTGATTTTGAACGCTAACTTATAAACCTGTGAGCTTATGAACTTAACTTATAAACAATGAGGTTGTTAATCGATGTTTCTGCTGCATTATTACAGCTTAGTTTTTAAAATAATAGTGTTTAACAAAGGAATTCCTGGTGAAAAACTACATTACCCATGATGCTGTGCAGAAAATTACACCAATTAGATTTAATTAAAAGCAACACACGCCAAAATAGCTCATTAGCTCCGCCCACTTCCATGAAGCAGCGAATGACGTGATCTAATCACTCAAAATACTGAAATGTTTGTATAACATATGCACATTTTGCAATAAACCTATTGTTTTTATACATATACTCAACATTTGTGAATGAGTAGTTTTATATTCCTCCATCGTTTTAATTCGATTATGCTACAGTATTTGCAATGCTTCATTGGTTTGTGGTTCTTTCGCTCACTAAAGCCATTAAGTTCACAGTCTCATCATACCTTTGTCAGATGTTTTTTTTTACTTTTTTGCTTCAAATCAAAGTGTGTAGTGTTATGATTCACTTTGAAGCTGGTTGGTTTGAATCATGGCTTATAATTCTCTAATGAAGACTATTTTAAATTCCCAATGGGAAAAAAAATTATGCAAAAAATACTTCAGCGATGCTGAAAAAGGGGGCGGGCACTAATGCACTCTATTGGCTGGCTTAAGTGATTGACAGGTAGAGGGGAATCCATCAGCCAATAGTTTGCTCTGGTTTGCTAGCATAATTTTCAAGCAATATATGGGTTCTGGAAGCACTTTCCCATTATGTTTTTCCATAGGGATTTTTAAAGAATTTAAAGTCTTCAGCCAAACCAACCAGCTCAGAATGAATCACAATATTACAAAACTGATTCAAACCAATATCTTCATCTATAATAATAGCAGAGAGAAAGCTTGCACAGCAGATAGAGGGGGAAATCTACACATTTCATTTAGATGCCAAATGATCCAAACAGCGAGCAACACAAAGCTAAACATTTTCTGGTTGCCCTTTCATTGTCATTCAGCACTAAGGAAGACCCTAAAATGTATATGTTTCTGCATTATTATAAGTTATTCTAAGTGCACACACACACACACACACACACACACACACACACACACACACACACACACACACACACACACACACACACACACACACACACACACACACACACACACACACACACACACACACACACACACACATCTACAGGTGGACTGATGCTCAAGAAACATTTATGATTATTATACAGTTCTTATTTTTGTGGAAACTGTCATACATTTTATTATATACACTTAATCTGTGAACAGTTCAAAAGAACAGCATTTATTTGAAATATAAATATTTTGTAACATTATAAATGTCATTATAAAACCTTTTTTTGATCATTTTAATGTATCCCTGCTGAATCAAAACATTAATTTCTTTAAAAAAGAAAATCGTACTGACCCCAAACTTTCAACAATAGTATATGTGAACTTGATTTTGTGTGTGTGTGTGTGTGTGTGTGTGTGTGTGTGTGTGTGTGTGTGGACCCGCAGCTGATGTTCAGGGGATTCGAGGATAGTCCAGTCATATTTACACAGTTCAAAGCAGCTTCACTGTGAGAAACATGAAAATAACAGTGTTGATGTTGATCGGTTATGAAGCAAAATGTCTAGTCTCATGAATCCCAAACGTTTGACTACCGATCGACATCTGGCACACACTTCTGCCCAAAAACAGCACACTTAGACAGCAATAAACTGATGCGAAAATGACCCGACCTGACCCGAACGTGCAGATAAAGCTGAAATCACATATAATTCTGTTCAAAAGTGTCTTCTGCTCAACAAGGCTGCGTTTATTTGATCAAAAATACAGTAAAAACAGTGAAATATATATTACAAATATATGATCAAATGTACTTTATTCCAGTGATCAAATCTGAATTTCCAGCATCATCACTCCAGTCTTTAGTCACATGATCCTTCAGAAATCAGTCTAATATGATGAAATTATAATTATTATCAGTGTTGAAAACAGTTGAAACCGTGATTCATTTTATTTTTCAAGAACCTTTGATGAATAGAAAGTTGAAAGGAATAGCATTTATTTTATATAGTATTAAAGAAAATAGTTTCAATTTAAATAATTTTAAATAAACATTATAAATGTCATTAATCACTTTTGATCAATTTAATGCATCCTTGCTGAAAAAAGTATTAATTTTAGTTTTATTTATTTTTTAAACTACTGACCCCAAACTTTTGAACGGGAGTGTATGTCATTATTTGTCATTCCAAACCTGTACGTCTTACTTTCTTCTTCAAAAGAAGAGATTCAATGGACTCCAAATGTTCTGCAAAACGTTTTCTTTGGTGATGCACAACAAGCTGAGAAAATCAGCAATGGATTTAAATTTTTTGCAAACTAAACTCTGATGCCATAAACTTCACAACCTTCATCAAATTAGCATCCACATGTTCCTCAGAAGAGCTCACTGCTCAGAGGAGGGTTACGTTTAAAACAGTTGCTAATTAATTCCTCAAAAGGATGAATATGCAAATGAAGACAAGCCATCTCAACCAGAACGCAATCAAAACACTGTTTCCATTAAAAAGACACTGTGACAGAAAAACACAAGAATTGAAATCCTGCACTGAGAAAAGTTGGTGTAGGATTTACTTTTTTCTCTCAAAAAATGCTAATAAATTTCACAAATTGCTACAAAAAAACAGCAAGTAACAAATGAAATGTGAAATTAGTACAACAACTATAATCATATTGTCTAGTGTATGCCAATGAGAAGGATGGGAAAAGACATTAAGTGTTCGAGAGAAAACCTTGTAATTCATTATCATGATTGTATGAGACAGAGAGAGAGAGGATGACAAGCATCTGAAGGACAACAGAAACAGAGAAACACCTCGAATTAATGAAGAATATTGAGAAAGAGAAATGCAGATTAAAATCAGGATACACAAATGTGCACTCACACACACACTCACACACACACACACACTCACTTATTCACACACTCACACACGTGCGCATACACAAACACACACACGTGCGCGCTCACACAAACACTAAAGCACACTCACACTCACCCAAACACACACGCACACACGTGCACGCTCACACAAACACTAAAGCACACTCACACGTGCGTGCACACAAACACACACGTGCACGCTCACAAAAACTAAAGCACACTCACACGTGCGTGCACACAAACACACACGTGCACGCTCACACAAACACTAAAGCACACTCACACAAACACACGTGCGCGCGCACACACACACACACACACACACACACACACTCACTTATTCACACACTCACACACGTGCGCATACACAAACACACACACGTGCGCGCTCACACAAACACTAAAGCACACTCACACAAACACACGTGCGCGCGCACACACACACACACACACACACACACACACACACACACACACACACTCACTTATTCACACACTCACACACGCGCGCATACACAAACCAACACATGCGCGCTCACACAAACACTAAAGCACACTCACACTCACCCAAACACACACGCACACACGTGCACGCTCACACAAACACTAAAGCACACTCACACGTGCGTGCACACAAACACACACGTGCACGCTCACAAACACTAAAGCACACTCACACGTGCGTGCACACAAACACACACGTGCACGCTCACACAAACACTAAAGCACACTCACACGTGCGTGCACACAAACACACACGTGCACGCTCACAAACACTAAAGCACACTCACACAAACAAACACACACTCACACTCACACACACACACACATACACACGCTCGATGGTGTTTTAAGCCCCCAATGGCTCCTTAGAGGCAGCTAACCCTACACTCAACCTTAAACCTACCCATCCCCTCGCTGCCTGGAAGTCGCCATTGGGGGCTTAAAACACCAAGTGCCCATACACACACAAACAAGCACACAGACACGTACACACACAAACACAGAAACACTTATTCACACACACACACACACACACACACACACACACACACACACACACACACACACACACACACACACACACTCACAAAGAAACACTCACTTATTCACACACACACACACACACACACACACACACACACACACACACACACACACACACACACACACACTCACTTATTCACACACAAACACATTCACACAAACACAATCAAACACTAACAGACTCTCTCACGCTCACACACACTCAAACACAAACACACACGCTAATTCACACACACACACACACACACACACACACACACACACACACACATCATTCACTCTCCTCTGATCTCTTGAATTAAAGGGATGATTATTTAACAGCAATGAGAAGCTGTTCTTTCCTCAGAGCAGAGAAGTGACTCTGATTAATTTCACACAGAAGTGAGCTCGTCCATTTGATCTGACCACAGAACAGCAGTTACAGGAGCACGAGAGAGAGAGAGACTGGGCAGATTTCCAGTTCAATCTGAGCGAGTGTAACTGAGGTCGATGCGACTGGAGACGACTGTGATCTCAATAACACACAGCATTTCCTCATATCCTAATAAACTCAAAACCAAACAACAAGCATCCGGAGCGCATGGAAAACTGATCCGCGCTTATTATTTACATTTGGTGTGACATCGTGGTTAATTGCCGTGGCGAATACACAGAGAAGACGTGTTTTTATGTGTGTGCGAATCCTTTAGAGGACTTTAATGAGAAAAGTACACCCAAAAGTCAACTTTTTGTCATTGTTTATTTGCCGTCATGTTTTTCCACGCCTGAGTAACTTTCTTTCTTCAGTGGAACACAATGCGAGTTTCATGGCACTTTTGTCACGTAATCAAAGTAAATGTGGACGGACCAAAAAAAAAAAAAAAGTCATTCAACTACTTACAGTTTTTTTTATTCGCTTTGGTACTATTCTCACAAGTTAGGTGTACATTTTCCAAACTCTTAGTGCTAATATCACAACAGATCATCAAAAGTACACTTTTTTCAAACATTTCATCATGTTTTCAATTGTGTTAGTACAATACTCAAAGTATCCTTTTCACAACACAAAATAAGTGTTTCGTCTACATAAATGTTTCATTCACAGTCACTGCCTTTCATAAAGCTCTTACTATCAAACTTTTGATTTGCATCTCTTCTTGTTCAGTTTAATACATTTGTCTATTATTTAAACGTACAGTATGGGATTTTTTCTCCACTAGGGGTCGCTAACCTATTTACAATAACAAAGGCGTAGATTGATGACGCAACATTTGCTATGAATTATGGATTTTGTCGTCAACGTCAAGCCGACCGATCTAATAATGTATATGGATTACTGAATACATCGATGCTTTTATCATGACTGTGATATGAAGCAGTTCGGGATTGCTAAGAGACAGCTATCAGCTCCAAACGCGATGCGAGTCCCGCGGATATAAAAGGAATATGGACATTTCATTCTACCGAACTACACGCAGAATTACTACTCACAGGTCAGTTTATTAGACAAATTAAACTTGAGAGGTAACGCAGCGCTGTTCCACTTGGTCTAACATTACACTATCACTCTAAACTGCATTTGAATGTGTTGAAATGTATGTGTTAACGTTAGTTTGTCTGTATGAGACTAGCAGTAAGCTAGCTAGATCAACATTAGAATAACATACAGATCATATTCTAACATTTTATCATTGTTGAACTATATAACCTTGATTAGTTTTATGTAAATGTGCTCACCTGTTTAATAAAGTACATGTAGGAGTTGTCGAAGTCTCGGACGTGGAGCTCTCGTTTATATAGTGTCCATGGGAGCTCTCGACATCTCGAAAACACCGCGCTGATATTGATTCTCGGTTTAGTTCTCCTTTTTTATCCAAAGTCTGCTTGCCATGGTCCATAATGTTTGAACGAAACAACAACAGCGTGCAAATAGACATTGCGAACTACTCAGTTGTCCGCGTCAGTTTGGTTACCATAGAGACAGAGCGCAACGCGTCATAAGATGAAGACCACGCCCACCAAGGGGGAAAACAAACCAACTGTCTCCATTGACTTTGCATTGCGAGAGGCTGCCTCCTTGTCATTTCTTGCTTCTAAGAAAAGACAGAATAATGCCTAAAAGCTGCTATGTGACAAGGTGTACAGCAAACAAGCTAAGAAACCCAGAAATAAGTTTTCATAAGCTGTCGACCCCAAAAAACGAGCATTTGAGGACATAAAAGTGGATACAGGCTGGAACGAATGGGTAAATTGTGGGATCCTGACACTCAGTATGCACTAAAAATACACCACGTGTGCAGTAAGTTAAACATTTGGTCACTGGTGAGCCAAATATCCAAATGTCAGTTTTATATATTATATTTCTGTAAGATAAACTATCCTGTGTTGCCGATTACGGTCTCCTCCAGCGGGCGTACGTTAGTTCTCAGAGTAATGAGACACGTGACGCTCTGTCTCAACTGCCTGTATCCACTTTTATGTCCTAAACACTCGTTTTTTGGGGTCGAGAGCTAATAAAAACTTATTTCTGGGTTTTTTAGCTTCTTTGCTGTACACCTTGTCACACAGCAGCTTTTAGGCATTTTTCTGTCTTTTGTTAGAAGCAAGAAATGACAAGGAGGCAGCCTCTCGCAATGCAAAGTCAATGGAGACAGTTGGTTTGTTTTCCCCCTGGGTGTGGGCGTGGCCTAAATACGCTCTGTCTCTATCAGAGGGCTCTGGTTCATAGCTCTGGTTGCCATGGCAGCACGAGCGGAAACCAGAGACAACACGGATATGACGGCATTGACGGCGACAAAACGGAAATAAAGACACGGTCCGTGTCTTCGAATTAAAATATTAATTTCTCTGGATTTAGAAGTTAATTGGAACTGTCTGGATAATGTAAATACACAACTTTAAAAAATATATAACAGAGATATAGTGATTTTTTATATAAAAAAAAAACAAAAAAACATATTGTGCCTTTAATCCAACTGATCTTAAAGCTACACTGTGTAATTTTTTTTGTTGATTCTTAGCAAAAAACACTTAGTTCAAAAAGCACACCTCAAGACATTGTTCAGATGTTTTTGTAACGCTTAAAACGCTCTTGTGTGTAGGACTAATTTCTTACGCATCTCATCCCACGCCTCCGTTTGCTGATTCCAAACGCCATTTTAGAGCTTGTGACGGAGGCTTGAGCCACTGATAGCAGAGTAATGCAGTTATTAATGCAGTTATTAGAGAGAGAGAGAGAGAGAGAGAGCAGCATCTCTACTAATAGTGAAACTGTAAGTTTATCTGCTTCAAGAACAGCGCCGATATTCCCTCGCTAGTGAGAAACGTCATGTAGCTTTTAAGTTGCTAAACTATTTGACCAACTATGACATGTTTATGTGTGTGTGTGTGTGTGTGTGTGTGTGTGTGTTTGAGTAGCAGAGACAGCGGGAGAAAGAGCATGTGCTTTCCGTACATAATAAAACGTAATTTTGTGGCAAAAAAACAAACAAAAAACATGGAAAAAATTTGTCATTTTAATTCAATTGTTTACTATATTTATTGGTTTGGTGTCGTTGTGGGTTTTGGTTCTTTTGCTGTTGTCGGCTGTAAGGACCTTTGAAATAACTGAAAACATTTGGTGAAGTGATCGGTCAAGACCTGCCTGGATCTACTTTATCCGTGTGTTTCCCTGAAAATAATAGCACACCTTAGAACATCCGTCGACCAATCAGATTCAAGCACTCAAAAGCCCTGTAGTGTAAAAACCTTTAAACTTCTATATGTAAATGACCTCTGTTATTCTTAAAATAGTTCTAGTTCTGCTCAATCACAAAAGTCGTGTTCACCTGTGAAGATTATCATGATGAACAAAACGTGTCAGAATCATAAACTTTTGTTGGTCACAGCTTATTTTCTGCAATCACCCAAAAGCCAATGGAAAAATCCTCTTGGGTTTTTGTGGAGGGAAATTTCTGGGTTGGCCTTCAATAATACATCAACACTACAGGACTGTCTTTTCAAGATCCTGAACAGTGTATGTAAATATGTGTGATCCTACATTATGCTAATGAGCTCAATGTTGTGATAATGTAACCATGGAGATTTCAGAACACAAATTTTTGCTGTTTTGCCACAATGAATGGATTTACAAACATCAAATACAAAGAAACAACATCTGGATTTATTTCATATTCTGCGGTTTTAATATTCAGCGGCCACTTCTCTCTCTCTAAATGTTTGCTTTAAATGATTTTCTCTCCTCTGATTTGCTTGAATAAATAGCCGCCTTCCGTAAAACTGCTGATGTCAGGTGTGAAGACTATAGCCTGTCCAATATCAAACTCAAACGACATGACAATTCAATCTAATATACAGAACCACAGCAACTCTGCTTTCACTTCTTTTATAGAAAGAGGAACAATACATGTCTGCAGAGAAAACAGAGACATTGTGCAGAAGAATACAGCGCCTGGAAACCAACATAAAATCAAAACTGACACTATTTACTTTCTAAAAAACAAGTTTTTTGGTAACACTTTAGTTTAGGCTCCAATTCTTACCATTAACTGTAGTTGCTTATTAGCATGCATATTACTAGGATACTGACTAGTATAAAGCACATTATTATATTCTACATCCTTAATCCTACCCAATACCTAAACTTAACAACTATCTTACTAATTATTAATAAGCAGTAATTAGGTGTTTATTGAGGCAAAAATCATGGTTAATAGTTAATTAATAGTGAGAATTGGGCCCTAATACACAGTGTGACCACTTTTTCTTCTTAAAAATTTCACATGTATAAATATTAGTGAAGCAATTTCTGAGTAAATTAAATGTGAATTTAATTCTTTTTATATGCAACTTCGAAAAATCTTCTTTTTTTTCAGTGTAATCACTCTTATACTGTCAGGGATATTCAGTCATGTGCTCGTTGTTTTTGTTCATGTTTCCTGCTATCATTAGTTACTATGGCAATTAATCTGATCATCACACCTGTTAGTCTTTCAGTTTGTTATCAGTGTGTGTTTAAGTTCCTCGTTCCTCTGCCCTGATTGTCAGGTATTGTTATTATCACATGCTGTTATGTTACCTGTGGATTAGCCTATATCTGAGTTTGTTTGATTAAACACTTTAATTTTTTTATTCATTTTTCATCTTCTGTGGACCTTATTCACGGCAATCGTGACATAAAATATAAGTAATAAGTTGTTCCGCTGAAAGGCCATACGGGTATTGCTCAATGTTAATGAACAGTCAAATAGCTATCGCTTTCATATATCCGTTTTCACTTCATAATAAAACATATTTTATTGAAATAAAATATTCTGTTCATTTTTTGAAGTTAATTGGGTTACAGAGACAATTTTGCCACATGAATAAAGTTTTCTTTTTTCTTTTTCAGCATTTAAAATCTCTCAGGGTCTTTTCAATGTTCTGATCCAAAATCTCTGGAAACATGTGTAGCCACCGCCAGTGTTCAGCACCGGCCTCAGAAGATCAAGTGAGGGAAATTACTCATGGCTGACATTACTGTTGGCTTGAGAAAGGATCAGTCTGGACTGCCAAAAAATTAACACAAATGCTTATCTTTCATATGAACTGCAATTTACTCAAATATAACACAACTAGGGATAAACAGTGATAATTAACTAAACAATCTAGAAAAAAAGAATCACACAAGAATTAAACAAACTACAAATTGACACAAAAAAAGAGCAATAGCCAGTCCCCACAATTTGAGCATATGGGAAATTACATACTTTAGTGATATTAACTCATCAATGCTTTATACTACAGTAGTCATGGTTTCTTTAAAAAAAATTACACTTAGGAGTGTTTTTGATCAAGTAAAAACAAGTAGCAATATAACTAAATTAAGAATAAAAAACAATTACAGAAGCCTAAATGTTTTTAAAGAAAATAAACTGCACTTTGCCTTTTAAAACAAGCAAAAACTTGTTATAAAGAGGTTTTAAAAAAGAAACAATTTCAGAAACATCAACGTCTGCCATGAAGAGTCGTTACCTTGTAAAACTAATACTAACTGCACTGTCAAGCATAATTAACACATGCTAATTTATTATAATCACGTCATGATGCAGGCAGTGTTTAAATTAGCCCAACATAACATGTTGTTAAATATTAAGTTTTTTCCCCAGCTGATGTCAACATTAGATTATATATATATGTTTATGATAAAGTGCTAAAAGGATGTTAATTGGCATAAACGCATGTAAAGAGCTCTCCTTTTCTAATCTCTAAAAATCTGTCCCTCACCTCAGTTCAGATCTCACAAAGGTCTGTTATAATCAATGAAACTGCGCAATGAATCTCTTTGTAATGGCGATCTGAGCCGTATGTTTTGTTCTTCGCCATTATTGCGATTATATGTGACCCTGGATCACAAAACCAGTCACAAGTCACACTGGTATATTTGTGGCAATAGCCAACAATACATTGTATGGCTCAAATTTTTCTTTTAGGCCAAAAATCATAAGGATATTGAGTAAAGATCATGTTCCATGAAGATATTTTCCTGGCATAAATATATAAAACATTTATTTCTGTGAGTGAATGCAGCACAATCGAGAACATAAATGGACTTTAAAGGTGATTTTCTCAATGTTTTGATTTTTTTGCACCTTCAGATTCCAGATTTTCAAATGGTTGCATCTCGGCCAAAAAATGTCCTATCCTAACCAACCATACATCAATGGAAAGCTTATTTATTCCCATGTGACTGGTTTTGTGGTCCAGGGTCATATATGTTTTGTTCTTCACCATTTCCACAAGGGTGCAGCACAAAGGATTTGACGCATGAATCCATAACTTGTTTTGTAAAACTTTACTTTTTCGTTTTCAGGTAAAATTTTAAGAGAAATATTATACACTTTATACATCCAAAAACATGAATTCGATCCTTTTCACGGTCAAAAGACTGTCTAGCACCAACCCTTCCTTCTTGCTTATTCTTCTTCTAATTATTACACGTACGCAAGCGCGTATAAACTAGTCAAATCTCGCGATACAGTACAAATAACAATTTATCAAAACATAATCACTCTTAATATAAGGAAACATTACAAAATTGTTAATGTAGTTATGGCTCTAACACTCTTATTTACATCATGTCTACACTTTGTTATAAGCGGATTCGCGAGCATGCAGAACAAACACAAAAAAAGTGGATTCTGACTAACTTAAACACCTGTGATTGGCCACTGCGTTCAAGAGTTCAACAGATATGTCTGTGATTGGCTACATACGGACCTGGTCTGGATCATGAAGTAACGGATTGGCCACAGAGATCAGTATAGATGTCTCTGTACATGTCACAGTGCATCAGCAGAGTTAGGATGACCGTAAACAGCCCACAGCGGATCAGGGTGTGAGACGGCATATTCAGAAACACATTTCCTCAATCCCACGAGGGCTGGAGACGATCACTGATTCCTTTTTCCATTTAAAAAGGAATAAACCGCAGCTAAAAAAAGTCTGTTCTGCTTGTGTAATGAGTATTCACAATATGAAATCAAAAGTAACCCAATTTACTTTCTTAATAAATGTCAGCGCTCATATTGCGCATGATTCATCAGTGCGCATTATTCCCAATAAAAATAAATTTGCTTTCTTGAAAATGCAATAAGTTTCTCCGATCTCTCAAAGTAAGTTTCTGTTGATGTAATCAAGTACACATGGGTGTGTTGTAACTAGTAATCATGATACTTGTGGCTGTGCCAAGTCCCAAGTTTTCATACAATTGTAAAAAATACATACATTTAAATAATTATCAGCTTGTTTTCCATTCTGATTTTTTTAACCATACAAAACACGAGATAAAGGATTAAAATATATTTCTAAAGTTCCTAACAAGATGAAATACAGTCCATTCTGTCCTGTATCTCATGCATTGGATGGATCTGTTCAGACTACAGCCAGAATAAACCCATAACATCACAGCTGTCACCTGTGTGAATATAAAGAAGGAAGTGCTGCACGGAAAACAAAGACACATTTACACTAGAAAGGCTGTATGCTTGCAAGACTCCACCCCGTTTTGGCAGAAACGAAAAGTAGTGGTGAAAATAGCATGGCAACAGATCCATGACCCCCTGGAGATGCATGAAATATGAAATGCATATGAAACACACGCTAAGAAACACACATCAGAAGCGCAGCCTCTAACATAAAGATCAGATCTGATAACCTGAAGGATTGAGTCAGTGTTGCTGGGTGAGCCGGTCGAGATGCTCACACAAACAGAAAACACCACAGATTACATTTTTTTTACTTACAAATGGCTTGCTTATAGATGTCTCTAAGTATTTAAAGTCCCCCTGTGGTGAAAATCAAGCTTTTAATGTTGTTTATACTGTATGTCTATGTGGTGTGTTTAATATTCTTTAAGACAAACCATGTGTAAATTCATAAGTCGACACCATTGCTGAATATTTTCTCCTTAAAACTGCAGTGAATCAAAGACAGTCTCAAAAACACGGTTTAAATCGCTGGTGTTTCTGACGTCACAAACTACCTTGTAACCAATCAGATCAACGTGTGATCGTCAACGAGTGGATCTCTGAGCTGGAGTGAGTGAGTGGAGGCGGGGCTCATTTGCATATCCATAGAACCACATATACTAAATGAGGCAAGGGTGTCGAGTTACATTCAAGCTATTTTAAGGCATGAATACATTTTTTTCAAGGACATTTTTTTTTAAATATGTAATTTTGGTGATCAAAGATGAGTTTTAAGGGATGAAATGATTGACTACAGGGGGACTTTAATTTCAAAACTACATACTTCCCCCGCCATGTCGTAATAACCGTAACTATTCTAACTTGTAAAAAGCATTCACGTGATCTTAGAACTCGTAATTAAAACTTTAAACTCTTAATTTAGAGAAACTTAGGCTATAAATCCGACTCTGAGGACTTGAACAGCTCCAAGTACAGTGTCACATGTTGTCATCTCTTATTTGTGGTAATTATGACATGGCGTGAACGCATCATATGGCCTAGGCATGATCTTAACAGACAGACTGTTCAATGCACACACACACACACACACACACACACACACACACACACAAAATAAAAATAAAATAAAATAAAATGAGGCAGTGCAACTAAACGCGGCAGGACTGTATGTTGAGTGTCACTGTGTTCTTTTGAGCCGGAGTCTGTTACGCAGCATGTGTGTGTGTGTGTGTGTGTGTGTGTGTCGCTGAGAAAAGGTTGTGAGATTGTTGTTGCTGGTAAAGGTTGTTGTGGCTTGTTAAGGGCACATTCTGTGTCTCGTTAAACCGGTTGTGTTCCCGCGCTCATCGCAAACGCAAGCCCGCTTTTATTCGTCTCTCTCGCTCACTCCGTCCACCCACGCAACTCACAGTTTACAATTCAAATGAAAAGGGCCGAGAGTGAAAGAAGGTATAGAGAGGTTGCCATGGAGAACATGCCGGTTTGTCATTAATAATCATTCAAAATATTCTCATTCACCCTGAAGTCTGAGAAACAAAGAGACGCGCCTCTCCGACAGGACCTGCGACATCCAGCGCATAAGCAAGTGCTTGCAGGTGTGTGTGTGTGTGTGTGTGTGTGTGTGTGTGTGAATGCACTGTCTCCCAGATGCAAGGAAGCAAGTGAAGGGATCAAGAGAAAAGAAACCGATCCAGACAAGACGAATCTAACCTTGCTTTGGAGGATTTCATAACAGCTGGGTTATCTTCAGGTTTCAGCACAGTTGAAGGATGCAGAATAGCTGGAATAATGGCAGTGCGCTCTCACAGAGAAAGGTTCAGTGGGGTTCTTGACTCAATTGTAAAGAGCCCTTTATGCCAAAAAGGTTCTATATAAGGAGAAATGTCTTAAAAGATTGCATAATACTTTCATATGCAATGGATTACTTCATTTTTTTCCTATTAATAAAGTATGTTTACAAGCGGTTTAATTGAAATGAAATGAAAAATCTCAACAAGGGAAGTTTGGGTCATGTCTGTCTCTATTAATGGATTATTTATTTTTTCTACTGATAAAGTATTTACAAGCGGTTTCATTAGTAAAACGTAAAATTGAATTCAAATTTAAAATGTATTAAAAACTTTTAATTAATCTGCTAAAACTAAATCCCTAAAATGATGGGAACCTCTGGGAAAGGTTCTATATATGATGTGCCTGACAGAACCCCATATAGTTCTATATAGAACCTTTCCAATTTAGAAAAGAGTATCTAATAATATGGATAGATATGATTTTAACATGATCACATGCTTGCTGCAACACACCGGTTACAGAAACAAGCTAAGAAACATCATAAAAGGTTACAGACAGAAAAAAAATATTTTACTTTAATAATCAGATGCTTTTTGCATATAACAAGTAACATTACTGTTACATTTTGATTTTTTATTTCTATTTATAGTATGTACTTAAATAATATGTTATACACTTATAGTATGTACATTCTTAAAAATAATTTATTAAACAGTTATAAATAGTAAAATAATACGTACTGATGAAAACGTCTCCCAATTTCAAAAACCTAGTCACATAAGCCAAAACGAATAAGACAAAAATTGACCTTGAGACTCGCGTGTGTTTTCATCGCTCGGTAAAGATGCAATGCTGCATGACAGTTCAAATACGCTGTTGTAAACTCTCCTCAATACCGAGTTATGAGTAAAAGAGAGGGGGAGAATATTCATTATTTGCATGAGCACATCTTAATATTCATGTCATAAGATTCTTATTCACTACTGACAGCCAAACACACTAATAAAATGACACATTATATCCATTACCAGTTACAAATGCAGAAAGAAACGAATTATTATCATTCAAAACATGATGTTATAGCTAACTGCATGATTTGTTTTATTAAATGTTGTATTATTGGACAGTCACTGATAACACATCACTCGAAATTATAATGTGGAAAAAAAAAAAATTCTGTAAAGCTGCTGTGAAACGATATGTATTGTGAAAAGCGATATACAAATAAATGTGAATTGAATTGAATTAATTGATCACTCATGTGTATGTGCATGTGCAATAAATAAAATAAAATAAATAAAATAAATAAAAAAAGGCCATTTTCGGACCTGCTTTTCTTAAACGGGGACTAAATTGTAACAATGTTGCATTTTTCGTCTTGGTTCAATAGCAACATTTTAAATAAAACGCACCAATACTAGGTAGTTTTACAAAGCATGAGCTCTCAACCAAACGGTGGAATTCTGGAAGGTTCTGCAATGATGTCATGCTTCTAAATGGAACTCACTCAACGATGAAAATGCTGTCATCATTTACTCTCCCTCATGTCGTTCCAAGCGAGTATGACTCTATTTCTTCTGTGGAATAGAAACGGAACAACAACACTGGACCCCCACTGGCCCCTTTACTGCTCCATGAAAGAAAGAAGGGATGGAATGACATTGAGGGCGAATATATAACGCTAGAATTCTCATTTTTTGGATGAACGATCTCATTACAGTAACAATAAAGGCTCCGTTTAGAAACGTGACATTATTTGAGAACCTTTTTGTAAAATTCCACTGAGAACATTTTTGGGTGAACTTATCGTTGTAAGAGCAAGTGTGTTTGATGAGCTCCTCGAACTGAGTTTATCCTATTTCTCTTTTCCATCATTCTGCTCTCCTCTGATAGTCTTCTCCTAATCGCACTATTTGGCTTTCTCTCTGTGTCTCTCACTCACTTTCCTTCAATCTCTCACTCTCTTCCAGAGCTCGTCTCATGCCACTTTTTCTGCTTTTAAATTCCACCCAATTTAGTTAAACTAATCTCTCTTCCATCCTTCAATCACTCTCTCCACAGCTGCTTCTTCCTGAGAGGAGAAGAGCGAGAACGAGTGAGACGCAGACAGAGAGAGAGAGAGAGAGAGACGGATGCGAGCGTGGGAAGAGAGATGAAGTCCTTGAGATCTTAAGTGAAGGTTACACTCCACCAGATTCTGACACACACACACACACACACACACACACACACACATTCTGTACTGAATGCTGATTACGAACACAATGGCTTCATTTCCCATGACTACTGTGTGCATTTTCCCAGCATGCTTTGCTGGTGTCTCATATAAGAGATGGCAATGACATGCCACACTACGTCATCATTGGCGTCTCATAACAGATCAAAATGTGTTACATTTAAATATGCGCATATTCAAATTGCCCAAATGAGATTTAAGAGCAATGTCAGAGGGGACGATTTTAAAGTTAACTATATTTCAGGCGGTTCCTCCCACAAACTACTGACAACTTCAGACAACTTGGAATATAGTGCACAAGAAATATGGACTTTATGGTGTCATTTATGTTTATCTTTACAGCCTCTTAGACACCGTTAATTTACACTGAGCAGCGTCAACATTATTCTAAATGCATAATATAAATTATGATAATATTTCAGTATATTACAGTTTTACACGGAGCCCCTAAAGGGACATACAGTGATGGAAAAAATATGAGATAGGAGGAAAATAATATTTCAATGCTTTTGCGTTCTCTCGCAAAGGTTTTGCGTTGACGCTCGCAAAGAACTTAAAACACAAAGTATACACACACACACACACACACACACACACAACTTAAAAAAAATAAAAATAATAATATCTTGATCTATTACAGCATGACTCAGTCTGTGAGTCTTTGTTTTGTCTGTTCATTAACAAGTATCTTGAGGTGAACAACATGTTCTTTTTTCTTCTTTCTCTTTATAGGTGTGTGTGTGTGTGTGTGTGTGTGTGTGTGTGTGTGTGTGTGTGTGTGTGTGAGTGTGTGAGTGTGTGAGTGTTGAGTGTGTGTGTGTGTGTGTGTGTGTGTGAGAGAGAGAGAGAGAGAGAGAGAGAGAGAGAGAGAGAGAGAGAGAGAGAGAGAGAGAGAGAGAGAGAGAGAGAGAGAGAGAGAGAGAGAGAGAGAGAGAGAGAGTTTTACACTCTCTGCCATCTTAATTAAACACGGGACACATTCCAGGTCCTCCGCTTTGGGGACCAGACTGTAAAAGTGCTTACAACCCTGAACCACACACACACACACACACACACACACACACACACACACACACACACACACACACACACACACACACACACACACACACACACACACACACACTAGTTTTCAAGTATCTTTCTGGGGACTCTTCATAGACATAATGATTTTTATACTGTACAAACTGTACCTTCTATCCCCTTACACTAACTCTACCATTAAACCTACCCATCACTCACAAACACACACACACACACACACACACACACACACACACACACACACAAACCTGACCCCTAAACCTACCCATCACACAAACCTTTTTTCATTATTAGATTTTCAAAAAAGAAACATCATTTAGTATGTGTATTACTCCATTTCCCAGTGGGATCACTGTCTGACCCCCACAATGCTGTGATCTCAGGTCAGACTATCCTTGTGGGACATTTGATTATCACAATGTAATATTAACCTGTACACACACACACACACACACACACACACAAGCCTCTGATCAGATGTGGAGTGTGTGTGTGGGGGGGGGGGGGGGGGGGGGGGGTGATTTCTGGAGCCGTGGAATACAGTGGGATAAAGAGCGAGTGGAGTGGGGGAAGGAAGTACAGTGTGTGTGTGTGTGTGTGTGTGTGTGTGTGTGTGTGTGTGTGTGTGTGTGTGTGTGTGTGTGTGAGACAGAGGAAAAGAAACATGTTAGATGTAAGAACAGAGCCATAAGGCTGGAGCATTAGGAGAGCAGAGTAGAGATATTACTACAACTGAGATAGAGCCTATTGATAAAAAAAAAGATTAAAAAAAATTTAAGTAGCCAAAATGACCTAAAACTAAATGAAACAACAACAAAAAAACATTTAAAAAAAGAAATACAAAACTGGGAAACTCTCCCATTCATCTCAATGGCAGCTGCTCGACTGGTGCAGGATTTGCTCACGAGCCAATCACCCGAGCTGTAAACGTCATGTGACTAAATCCTCCGAAGAGGCAGGAAAATGACATCATCTTGACAACTCTGATTGACTGATGACATCACAAGAACACACAGTCTCAAATCCAGAGTGACATCACAGACAGCCGAGAGTATAGGGTTGTCAGTCATTAATGCGGTTTCATTCACACACAGATCACAGACTCAAATGATCCGCTCTCCATATATCGAGCGTAGCGTCAGTTCTGGCAGGTCACGTTAGTCAAGCTCGCGTCAGCTGACTCTCAGCTGATCCACGTCTACCTATAGGAATACGACGCCAATCACAGCATCCATATATAAGCTCCTTCAGTGTTATCAACAGCTATTGCGTTTCTCAGGAGTAAATTACCCTCCTCCCTCCCCAGCTCCACCTCTCTCTGTCAGGATTTGACATTCAGATTCCCCTTTGAATCAGAATAACTTCTCGAATTATGTAGTACTTTAAAATCTTGAATGAATGATATCTGCATACATTCATGTTGGTTCTGTTCTGTTTATTCGGGTTATTGCTGCTCTTATCCATGCTAGGCTCAGGGAGTTCTTGCCCAGAACAGAACCATACCGCCAATCCGAACTGTATGCTAATTGTCAATCGTATTTGACGATAGTGGTCCTGACAGAAAAAGATATAAACGTCAGATATGCTTTCGGTTAATGAAGATTTGACAGATGAACACCTGGCTCGACTGGACTCTTGTCTGGCCAAAAGTGATAAGACTTTTCAGATTTATTGCCATCTTTGATATTACTTTGGTCAGTCGCATTGTTTACTGGTTCTGCGTGAGAACACAGGCTGGACTCTCGCTGCACGTTCATACAGACCGTATTCAAAACTCTTCTGTAAGTTGCTTTGTGAACGTGACATTTAGATACTCACACACACATACAAACACAGTTTTCAATCCTGAAAAAAGACATTGTGAATGTAGCCGGTGAAAAGTCCATTTCACACTTTCAAGAGCCTTTCGCTCTCTTCACACGCATCCACACACACTTCGCAGACATCTTAACACACAATTCCCATCTGACACTAAAGAAGCCACACTGACACAATTCAGATGACACTTCTGAAACAGACACCATGCACCTCGATGCTGTCGGGTGTGTGTGTGTGTGTGAGCAGCACTGCACTGATGCAGGATAAAGCGGAATGGCAAAATAAATCATGTTTTACCAGAGTTGAGAGTCTGCAGTCTGAACTGAATGTGATGAGATAAAAACGTCACTACTATGACACACTGCAATAGACAACCATTACATGCCTTTTCTGGATACATGTAAAACGAACAGCGTGACAAGTACAGTCATAAAAGACTCACAACACAAGTTGAATCAGTCAAATGAATTACTAGCTGAATCCAATTCTCAAACAAAAACATATTCTGATCCGATTCCTCTAATGAACTGATCAAAAGGAATCACAAGTTGAATGAGTCTAATAAATGATTTGCTAATTCATCTGTGACTTTTACAGTATGTTCCACTTCTTGTAATGAATAGGTCAAAAAGATTCACAAGCTGAATCATTCTAATGAGTACTTATTCAAAATAAGTACCTCAAGAGAGTATGCAATTGCGGACGCAGCCTTAGTCATTGAATTCACTTCACAAACAAAAGACTATTATGATCTGATTCCTGTACTGAATTGGTCAAAAAGACTCACAACTTGAATCAGTCTAATGATTTACTCGTTAAATCAAATTCACAAAGATCGACTCTTATGATCCTATTCTTGTAATGAATCAGTCAGAAAGACTCACAAGTTGAATCAGTTCAATGAATTGGTCACTGAATCCACTTCACAAACAAATTACTCTTATGATCCGATTCCTGTGATGAATTGATTAAAAAGACTCACAAGTTGAATTAGCCGAATGAATTACTCGCTAACTCAAATTCACAAAAAAATAACACTTATTACCTAATTCTTATAATGAATTGGTCAAAAAGACTGACAAGTTGAATCATTCTGATGAATTATTCATTGAATCCACTGCACAAACAAATGACTCTTATGATCCTATTCTTGTATTGAATCAGCCAGAAAGACTCATAAGTGGAATCAGTCCAATAAATTAGTCACTGAATCCAGTTCACAAACGAAAGACTCAATTCTTATAATGAATTGGAAAAAAAGACTCACAAATTGAATCGAGTTAGTCATTGAATCCAATTCACAAAGAAAGACTATTATAGTCCCTCTGTGTTGGAAAATCAAGCTTTTAATGTTGTTAATATTCCTATGTGGTGTTTTTAATATGCTTTAAGACCAATTATGTAAAAATTCACAAGTCGACACCATTGCTGAGTATTTTCTCTGTAAAACTGCAGTGAATCAAAGACAGTCTCAAAAACACAGTTTGAAGTCACTGGTGTTTCTGACGCCACAAACTACCTTGTAACCAATCAGATCAACGTGTGATCATCAACGAGTGGATCTCTGAGCTGGAGTGAGTGAGTGGAGGCGGGGCTCATTTGCATATTCATAGAACCGTGTATACTAAATGAGGCAAGGGTGTAGAGTTACATTCAAGCTATTTTTAAGGCATGACAAAAAAAGCATGACCTTTTAAATATGTGATTTTGGTGATCAAAGATAAGTTTTAAGGGATACAATTATTGACTCCAGGTAGACTTTATGAGTCCGAAGGATTCTTCTAATGAGTCGGTCAAAATTACTCAAACTTTTAAGCCGAATGAGTCTGAATCCAGTTACTGATTATGAATTCTAGAATGTAACACAGTGCACTCACCTTCGGTGTGTATGGCAGATACGTAGGTCCAGTTGTATCTCTTGACTATGTCCACCATGGCTCTGGCCTGCTGGGCGTCCGAAGGCACGACCCTCATGAAGTATTTGTACAGTGATTTGTCGCTGAGGTCCATGCTGGTGGCGGAGTACGCGATCTGCGGGATGTTGAACAGCTGCAGTAAGTTCTGCACTTGAATGGCCACTGAACTGGATCCCGGTCCGATCAGCCCCACGATTGGCTTCTTCCCCTTCATGGGCGTAGCGCTTGGATCCGCGCACTTGGTCCCTGCACCGGCCTCTTCGCTTTCGTCCGCGGCCACGAGCGAGTCGCGTATGAACTCGATGCTCTGCTCCAGGGCCACGGCGGAGTGCCAGCAGGAGTCCCGGATCTCGCAGCCCAGCGTGACGTTGGGGAGGATTTTTGGGTCGGCGTTGATCCGGTCCAGGGTGTGCATCATGGCCTCGACCCGCTGGATGCCGTACTGCTCCCGAACCGCACCGCATTTGCGCTCGTGCACCTTGTCGGCCGGCGGCTGGTGGTGCACGGAGAAGAGAGCGCCGATGATGATGTCGCCGGGGATGTGGGCGACGACTCGCCTCTCGTTAGTTTGGGCCGCCGTCGCAAGAGACGTCAGACACCATAGCAAAACGACGAGAGGGAACATTTTGGAATAAATCAGAGGGTGTTTTTGTTCCCGTTTGGTTACTCACACTTTAGTGCTAAAGGCACAGTCACAGTGATGCTGCTGATGAGATGAGGAAGATCAGTCCAGCTGCTTCGTTCCTTCTCCGAACTTATTGACAATTATTGACTTAATTACTCCAAATTGAATTATCAACTTATTGACTCCGTGTTTTACCACACCGAAGGGAGACTCTGGGATCCTGTGGCTTTGAAATGCTCTGTCATTTGTCCGAGAGCTTCTACCGCGACCCTGAGCCGGATGCTGGGTCGTTGCCGTGGCAACCTCGAGCTGGGGACGGCGTGAGATGAGGTGCCTCATAACCTTGAACGAGAGGAGATGGACACAGCAATATTATTACATGCACACACGACAGCAACACAGGGGAAATGTTGAGCATAAAACCAGCAAGAAGGTGGCTGGCCGCACACTGAATTCAGTACAGACTACAGAAGTCTATCAAAACATTGTTTTATATTATGGATTGCATAGTGCAAAAAGTGCAAAGTGAATAAAAACAACAGGAAAAACGTTTCAGCACATTGCTATCTTCAGCCTAAAACTAGCCACACACGCAACCGTCTTAAACTTTTATGTTCAATATTTGATGATACAGTTCTATTGCATTCTGGTGCTGCAGTGAAACTGCAAAAAAAAGAGAAAAATCGAAGTTATAAATAAAACAATTATTGGAGAATGTTTTACATGACATTGCTATTGTAATGTTTAATTATTAATTGAGAAATTTACTGACTGAAAATTGTTTCTACCCCAAAAAAAATTCAGAGCAGGATTTACTTTGAAACATTTTTCACTCCGAAATTATTAGTAACTTTCCCAAAGAATTGCAAAGATGAAAGACTGGAATAGTAAAATATACTCCAATAATCATTGGTTACAACTTCTGAAAAATAGTCTTTATACAGCGTACATGGTTGCAAGTTCTTCTCTGATGTAGATGTTTCAGTGCGAAGTGTATGTTCTGTATGAATGTAACAGCCGGTCTGGAAGTGTAACAGAAAAGACAACGTTGTTACAAGGCTGTCAAGAATAACCGAGAAAGCTTTCAAGCCCTCGACACAATCCAAAAACCACTTACATTGGCTGACAGACTCATTCATTCCAAGTGCGGACCACATAGACACCAAAAAAGAGGTGACAATTTTTCAGAATAAAAGATGATTTGCACTGTGTGGTTTTCACAAGCAACTCCTTTTAGTCTCACAACAATAGCATCGGAATAAATAAATAAAAATTCCCTTAGCTGCATCCAAGGGCCAGTTTCACATGCCAAACCGCAGATTGGACCCTTGGTCCTCGTTAAAACATGCTATACGGGGTCCATTAGAGAGGCAGCACTCTGTCACAACCAAAATGCTGCGAATGAAACATTATGGCAAGAGCTGAATAGAGGGGAAAATAACTAATGCATCGCAGAGAACCATCATTTTGCCTCCGGCATAGAAGAAACAATAGAAGGGGAAACAAACTGCAATCCCACAAAAACCTCGTCAATATCAGGCATTCGCGTTGAAATCATGCTGGCATTTAATGCTCACTTCATTCAAATGAATGCAAATGTCAGGCTGATAGGGCAGAGAGCTCCACTCAAAACGGGACGGATGCGAACGAACGACCTTGCCATTGATAACCGGGAGAACGGGAGCTCGCGCTGTCCGCGGTGCTGAAACGCAATACACTGCAGTGGCCAAATCACTCCATGTGCTCACAGTCAAACACACCTCATAAACAACCCCTCAGGCTTTAAAACGTCGGATAGATGTTGCATATTTAACACTGCAAATATGCCATACTTAATAAGTCATATAAAACTGCGTACATGTGCAATGCAAATGATATTGCACGTAATGGATTCCCAATAAGTCATGCTGTTACCCATGCAACTGAGATGCTCGCACTCGGTCGATAATCTGCAGAGAGAGAGAGAGAGAGAGAGAGAGAGAGAGAGAGAGAGAGAGAGAGAGAGAGAGAGAGCGTTCCTAATTCCAGAACATCATCGCTTCCACAGACCCAAACTCACGCGGAGAGTGTGTGTCCGCGCACAGGTTGATGTTTTGGTGACGGTCCTTCTTACCTGCCCCGCGACTCAATTCTCTAAGGTCACTGATGGCGCGTGCTTCCCACAGGTGATCCGTCGGAGATTTGGGGGTCGGTAGCCCAGTAAACGGCAGGGCACCGGAGAGCCACAGCTGTAGTGTCGTCTCGTCTTCTTGTCACGCACTAACACTGCCGAAGCGCGATCAGGCACACACATCCCAGTCCGCGACTCAACCCCTCCCACCCGTGAACCCCGAGACTGGCTGCATCCAACCGGCCGTGGCACCTGCAAGCCCGAGCTTCTCCTCTAAACGAAATCACGTCAACTGCTGATTATTTTATCATTGCATGTTTAAAAGTGAGATTTTAAGGGGTAAGTGACTCACCGACCGTGGATTTGGATGCTTTTCTGCTGTTTTTGAAAGCTCGAGCGCAGGTGTTGAACAGGGTGTCTGCATGTGACTGATAATGTTGTCAATATCCAATCATCCTTTTTTTTTTTTTTTTTTTTTTTTTTTTTGGAGCTTAATTTGTGGGAGCAAGATCACAAATGCTTTTTAAAATGTGAGGGGCCCCACATCAATCCCTTGGGGTACCCCGCCTCAAACACCGACCAGCAGAAGACCACCACCTTGTGGCACTTTAGTATTCGGGATTGAAAGTCTAAGGAATGATGATTGATTAATCCAGTGGATTTAAAGCTGGAAAGATCATATACAGTCTGAATTAACATCGATGTGAATAAGGAGGTAATGTGATGGAAAAATTTACTGAATTTTGTTGTTGCAAAATTAAAGGGATGATTCATCGAGAAATTAGCATTTTGTCACTTTACTCATCTTCATGTCCAAACCTGTATGATTTACTTGCTTCTGTGGAACAGAATTTTTTTTTTCTTTTTGAAGAACCATGGGGTGTTTTCGAAATTTCTTCTTTTGAGTCACACGGAAAATAAGTGAGGGCTGGAACGACATGAGCACAGAATAAATAACTTTTTTTTTTTTAACATGTGCAGATTATCAGATTTTCTCAGGAGACAATAAAATAAAAAAGGGTTAAATTTAAACTGGCAGGAAGAGTGATGGGATTCCAAAAAGGTAGCCTAATGTGTGAAATAAACACACACAAAAAAATACTGTAAATGATTATGATTGGGTTGGTTTCGATAACATTCACTATTAAGCCATACAATTTTCAGTCAGATAAGATAATTACCAAGACCAATGATTAAACATATAATTAAACTTAATTACTTGCCCTGCCAAATTATGAATAAAAAATAAAAGGTTTCTGTCGATATATATATATATATATATATACATATATACACATTATTAGTTGCATGAAAGTAATTTCTACTCTATAGTCCTACATGTGAGAATACTTAACCTTTGCTATACGGCTAAGAATACACTATAGCAAAAGTTTGAATTAAGTGACTCATCTTACCAGCAAATTTATTTTCTGTGGTCTATTTCAAGCCAGCTTGATGTTCCGAAAACATCCACTCGACCTGGAAGAAAGCCTCACTTCGATTAATCCACTTTTTACCATGGCAACCGCAGAATCTCAGCTGCATCGCGCACAACCGCGGCTTCATTTCCCGCTCGTTTTCACGTGACAGTTTAAAACACAAAACGACGCGAATCTCCGATTGATATCTCGTGTCGTGTGTAACACTTGTCGTAGACTAACTGTGTATCATCCTCATATGAGCGGGCACAAGTGGATAAAGCGGTGGGATGGTTACAGGATGGGGCTTTTTAGCCAAAGTGGCTTTGGGTTTCGCGCGGGATTAAATGTGCCCGCCAACTGCGCGCGGGATTAACGGCCATTAAAAAGGTCCTGTGAGGTTTACCACAAAACACAGATAGCCTTTCTCGTAAATCTCTCTATATAGGCTGTCTCACTGAATTTCACATACAGACAGACTAAAAGACGTAATTTACAGCCTCTCGTTTTCGCTTTCTTGCTGAGAAGAACATGAACCATGCTAGTCTGGTTTAGGCGAGTTAGTGCTGCTAGCATCACTTTGACCAACTACAGCTCAGGTAATCTTCTTAATCTCACAATGTTGCATAGTATGTCTCTTAAATGTCTAAGGTGGCGTTTACTGAGCCCACCAAAAGATGGATTACAGCGGAAAATCTGCTCACATTTCATATGCAAACATCTAGAAACAAATAAACAATATGCTGAATATTAAACCCACGCGCAACATAACCAGCTTTCAAATCTTCCCCAACAAAAGCAAAAAGTGAAGCCATAAGCTTAGAGGGCTGGTGCAATGCAGATATATTTTTTACATGTGTATTTTGGATCTGTCAAAAGGACTATAGCTCATTGACTATGCAAATACTCTGAAATACTCTGTTATATTAGTAACAATACTGTTAATGAAGGGTGATTCAGTAGCAGAAAGGTCGAACAGTATTTAGGTTGGGGCAGATTGTCACAAACATTTTAGAATTCATACAATTATTAATTGCATTATCTGTTGACCAAACCAATGGTATGACATAGTGTCTTATAGATCTTTGCTGTTTCATGAATTATTTTATCTTTAAATTTAGCAGTAAAAGCCATTAAACAGTCTATAATATGCTATTTAATGGCAGCTTCCCATTATGATGCTGCTGGAGCATGTTGTCATAAAAGGTCAGAACATGTTGTATTAACTTTGTCTGTTTTTCCTAAGCAACAATGGTGAAAATGTTCAAGTGTTCTTAGAAAATACTTTAAAGTGTGTCTGAACAGACATTGACTTTCCAAAATACACCTACTCTATACATCTTAATGGAAAAAGAGAATGGACCATTTAGTTTATGTGAAAATTTAAAAAATAAAATGTATAGTATAGGCTATATATAAGTTAAGATTTGTACTAAATATTTTATTAAGGTCTATGTTTTTTATTTTTGTTTTTACTTATTTAAAATTCTTAATTCTTAAATAAGAATTGTTCAATTACATTTGATGGAATTTTACTATGAATTGAAATGTGTACATCTTGAAAAAGGTGTGACAAAAAAATACAATTGAATTAAGCATATTATAATTTTTTTTTTTTTTTAGACCATTATTTAGATTATTTTAGAAGCAAGACCCTTGGAACTTTTTGTTAATCACCCAAGCAGTCATCAATTATCAAACCCATCAGCTTATCAATACTAAGACCATGCAAAACCAAACCGTTGTCAAATGTGAATCACGTGATCCATCAGTGAGTCGGTTCAGTTGAACGATGCTTGTTCATCCAAACGCTCAGAGATGCAGCAACAGCGCTGGAATGCTGCTAATAGCATTATGCTTGTTAATTATAGAATTAGCATGATTGAGACCGCGGAGTGTAGGCTTGTAATAAATTACGCTCAGATGCTGGAAAGCTTCCTAAATGCTTCTTAGAAAGTACAAGAGTAATTGTTCAATGGCTTCTGGGGTCAGGTTACTATGGCAACCCCTCCCAATCGCTCTTAAAGGCGTAATGACGAGTAATCAGCGGCTCAAGTGTGTAATTGAGTCCTCACGCACATGCAAGAATACACACACAGATTAAGACAAGCAAACTGCAAAATAGTCAAACACTCAAGTTCAAACTAGTCCCGAACACAAGCGCGCACACACACACTTGTACACAGAAGTCATTCATAAGGACATGTCAGCTTCCTGAATTCCTCTTTAACTCCCGCACACAAACACACACACTCGCGCGTGGGAAGAGCGGCTTGAACTGGTGTGAGAGTGACTCAGTCTGATGGAGTCGCATTAAAGGCTGTGAATTCTAGAGGGTTTTAGAAAGGGTCTGAACCTCATCATTAGGGCTTGAGACCCCCTCCAAAAGATGTGTGTTATTTAAAAGCAAGTATTCTATGTTCTTCTCAACAGCAAAGTTTCAGAAATGACAAAAGTCAAACTTAGAGTGCGCATTTAATTTGGAACTAAATATAGTCGAGTTCTGAAGTAACCATGGCAACAGTAATCACATATTAAGGATAGCGCTGCATGATTAATCGTAAAAAGATTGCGATCTTGATTCAATCAACCACAAGATCTTATTCGTAAATGACAACGATTGGACTGTGTGCTTTTGCACTTCTGCCGAGCCAGAGAAAGCATTTATCATAATTTAAAGGGGTGGTATAATACCCTTTTCACAAGATGTAAAATAAGTCTGTATGTGTGTAAGAGTGTGTATGTGAAGTTTTAGCTCAAAATACCACACAGATAATTTTATATAGCATGTTAAAGTTGTCAAGTTTTGAGGGTGGGCAAAAACGCACCGTTTTGTGTCTGTTCCTTTAAATGCAAATGAGCTGCTGCTCTGGCACAGAGGGCGGAGCTTCGATAGCTTGCACTCACACAGACATGCAGTGAAAGTTTAAAAAACTTTTAGCCTTTTATGTTCAAACCGGATTCAGACAATGATGGAGAGACTCAAGAAGACGTGACAACATGTAGAAGCAACAGGACATTTCTGAATGGTTAGTTGATGAATTTATGTTGCGTATGTGTAGTTATCTTCTAGTCATTGATTAGCATATTCTGTCTTGATAATCTATAAATCGTCTTCTGGGGGGCGGGGTTTATGTCAATTTTAGGGTTGGTGATGTCACTAACCCGGGAGAAATATTATGTAGTCCCAACCAGCCGTTTGTTGTAGTCCTTAAAAAGCGATTTCTTTAAAAGCAAATATCTCCCTTTGCTTTGAACTTTGAGCGTCGTAACTTTGCAGATGTTGTTTATGCTCAAACAGCAACATTACACACTAACTAAAGTAAAAAAAGTGAAATCATAATCAACCACCCCTTTAAATATCATACTTTTTAAAATGTATTTAATACCTATAATTGTCATATAGGTATTAAACAGCTTCACAAACAGGCTTTTCAACCAACCAGTATCGCTAGGCTATTTGTGTTAAAAATATTCAAATTATCACAGAAGTACTGGGATAAAAGTTAATAGTTCGGATTTAAAGGTTGTATCAGCGAGGAAGGTTGTGGGGACAGGGGTGGGTGTTGTGAGGTTTTGCGCTCGTGCACGGCTGCCTATGACGGCTGCACGCGAAAACCTCACAACACACACCCCTGTCAGTGATTGGTTGGAACACTATTTATTTTGGTTTTGAGTGTTTGGTAAAACCAACTGTTTTTGTGTGCAGATCTCAGAGCCAAGGCTGCCTACAGAGACGCGTTTTTTTGACGGCATGCTTATGGGGCGGTCAGCTAGCGGATCGTTAGGAAAGATTAGATTATGTTTGGGCCTTTTTTGGGCCTGAAATCGCTAATACAACCTTTAAACACTGATGTCTACAGAAGCGATCAAAATACAGTTAATCAGCTATTGAAAGTAACTTGGCGCTTTGATTGTATCGACTGCATTGTTACGCCAGTAGGTGGCGACAAGTGACTGTTAAAAACTGTATTTGTCATTGAATCATTCATTCAAGAGATTCGTTCAAAAACGCTTTTTATGAGTGAGTCATTGAATCATTCACTCAACTCGTTTTTTAAAAATAATCATTCAAGTTAATTAAAAAAAATTAAATTGACTGCAGCAATTAACATTTAGTCAGATTCTCTAGGGATACATTTTGTTTAGTTGTAATCAAAGTCGTGAAAATTAAAAAAGATGTTAGTTGGCTACTAATTTAAATACTGGCATGAACATTATCAGATGGTATGCTGACAAAACATGACAACTATTGTTATTATTTACTACTTCATTATATATTTACATATCACAAATATCAGTGTTGTTATTGTTAAATTCACCCTGTGGTGAAAATCAAGTTTTTAATGTTGTTTATATGTCTATGTGGTGTGTTTAATATGCTTTAAGACAAACCATGTGTGAATTCATAAGTCGACACCATTGCTGAGTATTTTCTCCTTAAAACTGCAGTGAACCAAAGACAGTCTCAAAAACACGGTTTGAAATCGCTGGTGTTTCTGACGTCACAAACGACCTTGTAACCAATCAGATCAACATCGTCAACTCATTGTTACATTCAAGCTATTATAAGGCATGAAGAATTCATTTTTTCAAGGAAAAAAACGTTTAAATGTAATTTTGTGATCAAAGATGAGTTTTAAGGGATAAAATGATTGACTACAGGGGGACTTAACTAAAACTAACACTATTAAAAAGCATTTTGTCAAATGAAAAACGTTGTTTAGTTGAGTTTGTTGACAACAAGGCAACATTTCTAATTTTTAAGTACCGCTTAAAAAAAAAGAGCAAAAAAAAAAGCACTTACAAAAATGACTAAAACTTAAATTACATGAAACAACATTTTTAATGAAGACTAAAAACATAAAAATCAAGCTAATTCAAAATATAAATAATAAATACTATAATAGTCTATACAGTAAATAATACTAATCACAAGATACTTTAGTTAGATGAAACAAACCACAAAAGAGTGCAAAGATGTTTTCAGATGACGTCACAATCCTTCTTACTTTGTGATCTCTCCCCTCCAACTCCATCATGTTATTGAAATGGCAAAGGTTCACAATCCAATCTGTTCCTGATGGATAAAAATCAATTCCCTACATTCATTATTGTTGGCTCTCTGATTTGACTTGTAAATATGTGTGAAAGACCGAAGCCTCAGCGCTGGTGAAGTGAAGGACAGCGGAGATGTTGTGAGTGGGCGGCGTGTGCCGAGAGGGATTATCTTTCTACAAATATAACAAAACCCATAAAAATGACAGTAAATCAATTATTCGATGGTGTCTCAAAATGACATTGACATAATCTCTGTTGCCATAGAAACACTGATGAAATATAAAGATTCCTGTGTCTGAAATGCCTCTACCAATAAGTGATGGCTGTGGAGTAGATGATGCTGTTCTGTCTAAACACTCACTCAATGGCAGGATTATTATTTTATTATTTTCCCCCTCTTTTCGGGGAAGTACCGTAACTGTATGGATTTTAGTTGCATTAAAAAAAAGCTTTCTAACACCTAGTTTAAAACGGTCTTCATTTTAAGGAGAATTAAACCCTATTTCCGGAGACCGGCTTATCAAACATCTTAACCTAGCTAATCAAGCTCTGTACTATATTAACTTTCAAAATTAAACCTTTCCTGAGAAAATACACTGTTTGGGGTCGGTGAGATTTTTATTATGTTTTGTAAAGAGTCTCTTCTGTCCACCAACGCTTCATTTATATGATAAAAAATACTGTAAAAACAGTGAAATATTATTACAATTTAAAATAACTGTTTTCTATGGCAATATATTAAAATGTAATTTATTCCTGTGATCAAAGCTGAATTTCCAGCATCATTACTCCAGTCTTCAGTGTCACATGATCCTTCAGAAATCAGTCTAATATGATGATTTGATGCTCAAGAAACATTTCTGATTATTATCAATGTTGAAAACTCTTGTGCTGCTTCATATTTTTGTCGAAACAGTGATTCTTTGCTGAAGTTCAAAGTTCAAAAGAACAGCATTTATTTGAAATAGAAACATTATAAATGTCTTTACTGTCATTTGTAATCAATTTAATGCATCTTTAATGAATAAAAGTACTGATTTCTTAAAAAAAAACAAAAAAACATACAAAGTAAAACATACTTTTGAATGACAGTGTATAGTAGAAAAGTGTGACAACTAGCCCCTTTAGTTAAAGTCCCCCTGTAGTCAATTATTTGATCCCTTAAAACTCATCTTTGATCACCGAAATTACATATTTAAACATTTTTTCCTTGAAAAAAATTTCTTCATGCCTTAAAATATCTTGAATGTAACTCTACACCCTTGCCTCATTTAGTATACGCGGTTCTATGAATATGCAAATGAGCCCCGCCTCCACTCACTCACTCCAGCTCAGAGATCCACTCATTGACGATCACACGTTGATCTGATTGGTTACAAGGTAGTTTGTGACGTCAGAAACACCAGCGATTTCAAACCGTGTTTTTGAGACTGTCTTTGATTCACTTCAGAAAATACTCAGCAATGGTGTCGACTTATGAATTTACACATGGTTTGTCTTAAAGAATATTAATAATACCATAGAGATATAAACAACATTAAAAGCTTGATTTTAAAGCCTTTCATAACCTGCAGTTTCCACTGTGTCCTATTTGACACACTTTTTGTATTTTACCAGCCTATATGAACCGAATCACCATACCGAGGTCAAGCACAAGCCCATGGCAGGAACTGTGAGCTCTGAAGTGTCCCGTCTCGAAGAGATGAGTCTACAGAAGAACAGAGGAGAAGAATAACTGAAGAGAACAGAGCATCAACAGCCTCATTCAGTGAGTATCTGGGCCCGTATTCATAAAGATTCTAAGAATCCTCTAAGAAAACTCTTAATTTAGCTTAAACTTTTACGTAGGAGTCTTAGCTTAAAAGCGATTCGGGACCGATCTGAGAGCAACTCTGAGTAAGGAAAAGACAAAAACTTTAATCTTAGTGAGGAGGCGGGGTTGACCCCGTTGCTATGTATGACACAATCTTTTGAAGACTGTGATTGGTTGGTTGTCCAAGAAGGAAAAAAAATAGTGATTTTAAGTATAGGGTCTATTCTAAGCCTTCACTTTGAAATTACATGCGGCATTTTTCCTATTTGACCGTTCTCACACACACACACACACACACACACACACACACACACACACACACACATTATATATATAAATCCTTTTTTTTTTTTCTTTTTTTTTTACCATGCGGTTAATTTCCTATAAGGTATTTGATTGGCTTAGAATGATAAAAATTGTTCCACTCTTTCCAATTACACTGATTGCTGGCATGTCTATTTAAGTGGTGGTTTGAATGTTGGTTTTAATGTATCAAACATGGAATTTTCCCAGTTGTCAAATATCGTAATGTAGTGATTACTTTCATTTCTGGCGCTATGGCATTTCTGCGCTGTATCGGAGATGTTAGCGTGTCTCTAATAAGATCTGTCACAAACATGATCCCTGCACGATCTAATCTATAGCGTCTTATTAACTCACTGTTATTCATTGTCTGCAACACATTTTCTTCTCCCTCTTCGTCTTTCTGCCATTTTCTCCTCTGCTAAAGAAACTCTTAAGCCTCTTAAAAGTCCTCGTCCGTGCTCCTAACAATTTTGACCTTAAGACCTCTTTTAAGGGTTAAGATGCTTTCTAAATTACTTTTTTCTTTACTAGGATTTTTTCTTTAATTTTAAGAGTAAACGCCCACATTTCTAAGAATTTTCTTAGAATTTTGTCACTAGGAGCTACTCTTCGCATTAAGATTCTTTATGAATACGGGCCCTGGAGTTTAATCCAGCGGTGACCGGCTAAAGTTCAGCTCACACTGCCCTCTGTAGACCACCTGTGGCATTAAAGTCAGATTCAGTGCTTGTGAAGTATTTGCAGTCAGACAGCGGGCCAATAATGATGTTATATTTAAACTTGTAGACAGTCAAACATATCTGGATGTATTTATCATGCTAAGATGCACCAAAACTTTCCATAAAAACTATTCATTGAATCTGAAATGAGTTTGTGTGAATATAGGCTAAATGATGCAAGTGGTTTCATCCTCTAATAACATCTACATTTCAGTCAATATAGAGCAACGTTTATGTGAATCATAACATAATAAAGATATAAAGCTATAAAGATAACTATATTAGCGTCACACCGGCGGACAATATTCTTCTGGTTATTGTAAGCATGCTGCAGTTTTTTTTGTCTGACGCTTTAATGCTCAAGCTCTTTAAAGGGATAGTTCACCCAAAAAATTAAAATTCTGTCATTAATTACTCACTAATATCGTTCCAAACCTGTAAGACTTTAGTTCATCTTCAGAACACAAATGAAGATCTTTTTGATGAAATCTGAGAGCTTTCTGTCCCTCCATTGACAGCTAAAACTGACACTCTGAGGCTTCACAAAGTTCATTAAGAGATGGTAAAACTAATCCATATGAATTCAGTGATTTAGTCCAAATTTTCTGAAGAGACTCGTTTGCTTTATATGATTAGCAAATTTAGTTTAGGCTTTTATTCACATAAAAACACTGATCAGCGAACATAAACAGAAGCTCATCGTGTGCTGCGTAACACGAGTATGAACCTCATTGGATCTTGCTGATGCTCAAACGTGAGTGAATGACAGAATCAAAAAATTTGGGTGAACTATCCCTTTAAAGCAGGATGGATTCTGATTGGCTGTCAATGTTTTTATCAGCTGGAGAAAAAAATCGTTCTAAAAAATGATTTCAACAAGATCGTCTCTATCGTTTACAGCTGCGATGTGAACTCTGCTATTCTTTTATATTGAGAACGATTTTGGTGACTATATCATTATAGTTATCATCAGCATTGGTGTGAACGGGCCTTTAAAGAGATGCATTAAAGTGGCTTTAAAACGTGTTTACACTTAAAGGACAAGTTCGGTATTTTACACTTAAAGCCCTGTTTTCAGATCGTTTCTGATGAAATACAATGGTTAAGATTGAAATTTGGACAAATGCTGCTGGCCCGAGAATTTTCAGTTTCTGTGGTAGAAACCAAATATCCGTGTATTCGAGACAAAATATCAAAGCAAGTGTCATCAGAACGAACCACTCAATTTAATTTCACAACCACAGTGTTTAAATACAATGTTTTGATAAATCTAACAATCCTATTATATTTGCCTTGAAAAGCTTTCTTTAGAACGAATGCCAGTCTGGATATCTTCTCATCAAATGCAATTGCTTTCAGACATTTTTAAGTGGCTAAACACTTTTATGGGCCACTCTTTGCATTATGGATGAAATGCACAAACCATATGATTGTGTGTGATGAAGCCAGACTGAGAGAGAGAGAGAGAGAGAGAGAGAGAGTTAGAGTAAGTGAGAGAGAGAGAGAGAGAGAGAGAGAGAGAGAGTGTGTGAGAGAGAGAGAGAGAGAGAGAGAGCCCGAGGCTGCAGTAATCCTGTGACGCTCATTCCTCTTTTGCGCGCTGGATTATCTGGACCTTGTGCCCAATACGCCAACATGTGACGGGCTTATGATTTGAGAAAGCTAAGAGCACTATATGTGCAGCTTCCCCAAACGGCACATGATAAAACATATGACACACATATATAAGCCTGAAAACATAACAGAGGGAAGATAAAACAAAAAGTGCTTTAAAAGTATGTCTGTATAATACAGCAAGACGACAGACATGGTGTCCTTATACAGTACATCGCGGTGCAGAGCAAATAACTGAACGTTATTTGGAACAATATGTTTTTTTAATATGTTTTTTCAGAAGCGCAATATAAAATTAAATTGAGTTCAAATTTGTAAGCCGCTTAAGATAAAAAAAATGTCTAATAAAACCAACAAACAAAGACCATGGTACATTAATATGGTAATCAGTCCATACCACTGAATTACCATTAAATAAATGTGCTTTTGCATAAAGAACTAAATATGGATGTGGCCATGAAACAAACAAAAAAAATAAACAAAAAAAAATCAATGCATTTGCAACCAATAAACTGCTGTTCAAAAGTTTGTGCTCAGTAAGACTTAAAGCAAGGATGCATTCAATTAATCAAGAGTGTCAGTAAAGACATTTATCATTTCAAGTTCAAATAAATGGTGTTCGTTTGAACTTTCCATGCTTCAATCCTGAAAAAGAAAGCATCACGTTTTCCACAAAAATATGATCAGCACAACTGTTGTCAACATTGATAATAATCAGAAATGTTTCTTGAGCATCAAATCATCATATTATACTGATTTCTGAAGGATCATGCGACACTGAAGACTGGAGTAATGATGCTGGAAATTAAACTTTGATCACAGGAATAAATTACATTTTACAATATATTCACATGGAAACCGTTATTTTAAATTGTAATAATATTTCTCAGTTTTTACTGTATTTTGATCGGATGAATGAAGCCTTGGTGAGCAGAAGAGACTTCAAATCTTACTGACCACAAACTTTTGAATAGTAGTTTATATGACAATTATATTTCCAACTCAATCACACAGCAACAGGTTGTTGGCGTAAACGCGAAGGCAAACCCTTACAAACTGTGTTGACTTTGCTCATTTCGCCTGGTAATTGAATTAAAATGAATGATCTTTCATGAAAGGAGTTCCTTCCCGAACTGTAAATGAACTGATCTCACGCTCGACTCGAGCGCAAGCATTCCACAGAGTCCCGAGACTAAACGCGAGCGGGGGTCACGGCTTTCATCCCTAGCATGTGATACGCTGTGTGTGTGTGTGTGTGTGTGAAGGAGGGAGTGTGTAAAGAGAAAGAGAGCTGGATGAAGATCTCCGTGTCTAACGCGTCTCACTCTCTTTATGAAGCTCATCATGTCTTTCGCTCTGCTCGTGTTCTTCTTCATTCAGTTCTTCGGTCAGTCTCTCCAGCAGTTTCCTCGGCCTTGCACTTCACGGGACGTCCTGCAGAGCAAGCGCTGCTGTCCGGTTTGGGCGGGCGATGGTTCGGTGTGCGGATCCCTTTCGGGTCGAGGCTTCTGCCAGGACGTCACCGTGTCCGATGTCCCCAACGGGCCTCAGTTCCCTCATTCAGACGTGGACGACCGTGAGCGCTGGCCTCTGGTGTTTTACAACCAAACCTGCCGGTGCGCCGGGAACTACATGGGCTTCGACTGCGGCGAGTGCAAGTTCGGTTACTTCGGTGGGAATTGCGGGGAAAGACGGGAGTCCATCCGCAGGAACATCTTCCAGTTGTCCGTGTCCGAAAGGCAGAGGTTCATCTCGTACCTAAACCTGGCGAAGAACACGATCAGCCCCGATTACATGATCGCGACGGGCACGTACGTGCAGATGAACAACGGTTCGACCCCCATGTTTGCAGACATCAGCGTCTACGATTTGTTCGTGTGGATGCATTATTACGTGTCCCGTGACGCGCTGCTCGGGGGTCCCGGGAACGTGTGGGCCGATATTGATTTCGCGCACGAGTCTGCCGCGTTCCTGCCCTGGCACCGGGTGTACCTGCTGTTCTGGGAGCATGAGATCCGCAAGCTGACCGGGGACTTTAACTTCACCATCCCGTACTGGGACTGGCGTGACGCGCAGGACTGTCAGGTGTGTGTGGATGAGCTGATGGGGGGGCGCAGTCCTCTCAACCCAAACCTGATCAGCCCGTCCTCGGTGTTCTCCTCCTGGAAGGTAAAGTCACGTCAATTAATCACGATTAATCATTGCACAGCCCTAAAGTCAAGTCAAGTCACCTTCATTTATTTAGCGCTTTTAACAATATAGATTGTTTCAAGCAGCTTTACAGAGATAATAGGAAATGACAGTAACAGAGATTGATTTGGCTTTACAGCAGCTCTAGAATAAAGTTATTGTCCAGCTAAAGTTTTGATTGATTCACTTCCATTGCAAAGATCATTAGTTATTAACTTAGTTGCCACTTACACGACACCGTTTAACCTGAAAACAAAAAAACTTTTGATGCGTTCTGGACGTTCATATGCATGACAACAGTGTTCAGTGGCTCGAGAACACAAACTTTGAAATAGGTTCCAAGATGCAAGTTTTGAAAAATCTACATAATATTTACATGTAAACATGAAACAAATTCACTTCACATTCTCACTCAAGAATACAGTTTAGTCATTTATCCCTCTAGTAATGTTTGTTTTATTCAATTGGAATGGGAAAACCCAATTACACAATTAAATGTTTTCTCTTGCAGACACAAAACTAAACTAAAATCCCCAAATCATCATGTTTTTATAGTAGCTCTCGGGCAAACGAGTGAACGTGGTGAAAGCATTACATTCAGACAAGGGGAAATTATATAAATGAGGCTAGATAATAGTCTGTAATATTAATATAGTCCCATTTCAGGATTGTGAAAAGTGAAGTGAACAGTGAAAAAATGTAAATAAATAAACCAAAAATACAATATTTTAACTAAAATGATAATAAAAAATAAAAGATTTTTTTTGTGTGACATTTTTACATAAAAATTACCCATTATTACATAATTACCCATATATAGTTTAGTAAATGCATTCAGGTTAAAAATTCCTTTTTTCATGCTTCCTTATAAATAATTGAATAAATTAATAGATTAAATACATTTTGTTCAACTTATCCCTCTATTAATCATGAGTAAGTTCTTTCTTACATTGTATTATAGGAAATGTACTCAGATATGATGAATTACATCGGGAAAAACACTACAGAATTTATAATTCCATTCAAATTGTGGCATGCTGATTAAAAATAATAAAAAAAAACAATTAAAATAAAAACATTTATTAAAATATATTTTTTTATATAAATGGATAAATCTCAACTGAAAATAAATCTTTTTTCAATAAAAAAAATATTGCAATGATTTTTGGAGTACATTTGCAAATGATACAATACTTGTTTTGTCAGTTTATAAAGAATGTAGCGTAATGAACAAATAAAAAGCCAAATACATTAAATCTGATCAGTAAGGGATTTTAAAATATATCCAATTTATTTAATTTTCTTTTCTTTTAACATCCTCCACATAGTTCAGTGCAGGTCTATAGGAACAAAAGAGAGAGTGTGATTCGCTGAAAAGAGCTCATTACTCATGTGACTGGGCTTTGGTCGTATAAGTTTAGTTTAGTGAACCCATATAGAGCGGTTCTGACGTCACACATTCCCTTGTGTGTTTATAAAGGTGTGATTGTGTGACGCCGCCTCGAGCGCAGCGCTGTGAAACGCCTGATGGTGAAGTTCGGGTGTAGTGGGTCACGAGTGTGTCTGGCCCCTAAAACATCCATTAACCCCAGTACTGACCCGCTCACAACAGCCAAAGCTTCTTTATAGAGCCTTAAAGGCTTCTGTCAGGCTTTTAGTGGCTCCTGGCAAACACCCATAATCCACTAGTATCATGGCAGTGATTTTTGCAGGAGAAAACCCTCATGTTTTCTTCAGAAAGGGTCAGATTCCTCGTCCTGGTGTTTCCTCCAGCTCTCTCTCGCTCCTCTTCTTCTGTGAGCGTAGGCGTTCGTACGCCTCTTTGACCAGCAGGAGGTGAAACGCCATCCAATTAACATTGGAGAAACGAGACGTATTAGTCATCGAGATGACCAGGTGACCCTCATGACCTTCGGGAAAACCACAGGCTTTCAAACACATTCACAACTCCATGCTTTTACAGTAAAATAGGCACTGGTTTGATTTGCATTATTGTAATGATGACAAAAATCTTAATTATCATGAAAATAATGTCACAGCGAAACAAATCCTTATAGTCAAATTTTTATTCATTACATTTTTTATTTACTAAATAATGTTTTCATTATATTTATTTGCATTATTTATTGTTTTAAAACTTTTTTTTTCTCTTCTGCTCACCAAGGCTTCATTTATCTGATCAGAAATACAGTAAAACAGTGAAATATTATTACAATTTAAAATAACGGTTTTCTATTTGAATATATGTTCAAATGTAATTTATTCCTGTGATCAAAGCTGAATTTTCAGCATCATCTTCAGCGTCACATGATCCTTCAGAAATCAGTATAATATGATGATTTGCTGCTCAAGAAACATTTCTGATTATTATCAGTGTTGAACACAGTTGTAAAACTTTGATGAAAGTTCAAACGAACAATATTTATTTGAAATACAATCTTTTGTAACATTTTAAACATCTTTACTGTCACTTTTGATCAATTTAACGCATCCTTGTTGAATAAAAAGTATTACTTCTTTTGATTTTCGGGTAAAATATGGTCCAATCATGTTCCTGAGATTCACACACTGAACCCTTATAGTTTCGGTCTACTGGTGTTTAAAGGGATACGTCACCGATTAGCATTAAGCTTTGTATCAGTAGAAACCCGGTGGTATTTTCGGATGACCGTGCTTCCCTCCCTCATGTCCCCCTGAGACGAGAGATTTCTGTATTGTGTGTCTGGAAAAAAAACTCAGATGACGCAAAAATCGTCATTTAGCGTCATCGGAGGATTTGTTGTCCAGAGGCGAGAGACTCCAGCCAGTAGGAGGAGCTCGTTCCACATGTGTTCAACCCGCCCATAGGGGGATCTCACGATAAAACGGCGTCTTCTCAGTTTCGAGTCGACTAGTAGCCTAGATGTATCATTTCTTCCGACACTGCCCTCTGTAACCGGTAGGCGTGGCGTGGGAGTGTCCTCGTAGGGCAGCGAAGCAAGTGCATTCTGGGAGTTGTTGTCTTTCTTCCACATGAGCCAAAAATACATTTTCTGGCTTTTGTAACGGTCTAGAAGGCACCAACTTCTAAAATAATTTCACATTTCTACAACATAAATGACCCAATTTAAATACACATTCATCTTTCCAGCGGTGAAGGATCCCTTTAATAAGTGTCCACTTCACCTGTGCAGGTGATCTGTTCTCAGCCCGAAGACTACAACCTTCGTGAGGTTTTGTGTGACGGGTCGCCAGAGGGACCGTTGCTCCGTAACCCTGGTAACCACGACCGCACCCGTGTCCCGCGGCTGCCCAGCTCCGCTGACGTGGAGTCGGTCCTGAGCCTGACGCAGTACGAGACGGGAGAGATGGACCGACGGGCCAACATGAGCTTCAGGAACACGCTGGAGGGTGAGTGTGTTTGGAGTGTGTGAAGAGATGAACACATCAGGCTGTACACACTGAACACGTCTCCCCTGTGCAGGTTTCGCGAGTCCTGAGACGGGGTTGGCAGTCACAGGCCAGAGTTTGATGCACAACTCTCTACACGTCTTCATGAACGGGTCCATGTCTTCAGTGCAGGGCTCCGCCAACGACCCCATTTTTATTTTACATCATGCCTTTATTGATAGGTAAAATGCATGCACACACACACACACACACACACACACACACACACACACACACACACACACAAACACACAAACACACAAACATGTCCACTCACACACTTGCATACACACACACTTGCATACACACACACTTGCATACACACACTTGCATACACACACACTTGCATACACACACACTCGCATACACACACACTCGCATACACACACACACACACACTCGCATACACACACACTCGCATACACACACAAACACGTAAACTCACACACTTGCATATAAACACACACAACACACACACAAACACTCACACAAACACGTACACTCACACACTCGCATACACACACAAACACGTAAACTCACACACTCGCATACACACACAAACACACACTCACACACTCGGATACACGTACACACTCGCGCACACACACACACACAGACACACGCACACACAAACACTCACACATGCACACTCGCATAAACACACAAACACTCACACATGCACACTCGCATAAACACACAAACACTCACACATGCACACTCGCATAAACGCACAAACATGTACACTCACACACTTGCATACACAAACACACACTTGCAAACATACACATACACGTACACTCACATACACACACAAACACACACACACACACACACACACACACACACACACACTCACAGACACGCACACACACACATGATGTGTAGCCATTTCAATGGTATTTTGACGCATCACTCACCCATAAAACTGTGCAATAGTCCTGAATGATGCCTCATATCATAAAACTTGTAAATAGCATAAATATTAATTCAGGGATTCACAAACGTTTTTTTTTGTCAGCTGAACTCCTTTAACCTCAAATACATTTATTTGAAGTGCCCTTCAGATTTTAAATTATATTTCAATAATTTACAACATATTTGAATGTTCACAATTCTCTGATGGTCAAATGTCATTCTGGTAAAACAAATAACAGTTTGTTTCTATTTACATAACTATTTACATCTATCTAAATAACTATTTACAGTTCAGTGCTGCATGATTTGTTCAAAGAATATATATATAAATATATTACACCGAAAGGTGCTGAATTTGCAGGTATGATGAGCACAAATATGATAGTCCTCCACATCTGGACGATGTTTCCCGTTGATGTTCTGATTGAATCTGTTGTTCTCCTGTGTTTCAGCATCTTTGAGCAATGGCTGAGGAGACACCAGCCCCCCCGCACACACTACCCGACCGCCAACGCCCCGATCGGACACAACGACGGATACTTCATGGTCCCCTTCATCCCTCTCTACAGAAACGGAGATTACTTCCTGTCCACTAAAGCCCTGGGATATGAATATGCATATTTACTGGACCCAAGTGAGTTATTAGTGTTAGGGCTAGGCATTAACACACATTTCACCATTCGATTCGATTTCGATTCACAAGTTTGAAATTTGATTACAATTCAATTAGATTTGATATCGATTCATTTGGATACATTTTAGGTACATGTCAATTTTTCTCAACATGGTGGTCGCATAAACCACTTAGACTAGTCTAACAAGTTACTCATATTATATATAAATAAAACTGAAAACACAGCAGAGATGGACTAAAAGATTGATTCTTGGGATTTTAGAATCGATATCGGTTGATCAAGAAATGGATATTTGATCCCAGCTCTAATTAGCATAAATCCAGGTACCTCCGTTAGCCTCGTGTTCATCCGCTTCAATCTGTCGCAGGTCAGAGGTTCATGCAGGAGTTTGTGACGCCGTATCTTCAGCAAGCTCAGCAGATCTGGGGCTGGCTGCTGGCATCAGGGATCCTGGGGGCCGTCGTGGCGGGAATCATCGCTACGATCATCGGTGTGTCGTGTCGCAGACGGACAAAGAGGCGAAAGGCGTCGGGATACGGGGAGAGACAGCCGCTCCTGAACAGCAGCGAAGAGGAGGGTTCAGCTTCATACCAGACCACACTGTGAACCTGAGTGTGTTAGCGAGGACAGACACGCTGTAGCGACGGAGAAAACACACACAACTGGGGACATTCTACAACGCTTAACGGGAAAAACGCTAAACGGGAAAAAAACGACAGTGTTATTAAAAGACCAAACTCAGTAAACACCTTATTAATAAATCATACTATGTACAAAAATTCAGATGAGCCCAGAATAGGAACGCAACGCATTTAATTACACGTTAAACGGTTTTCTACAGGAGGAAAATGCTTAACATGTAATTAACGCGTTGTGTTCATATTCTGGGCTCATCTGAATTTTTGTACATAGTATGATTTATTAATAAGGTGTTTACTGAGTTTGGTCTTTTAAAGGTGCAGTGTGTGATTTTTAACGGCATCTAGTGGTGAGGTTGCGAATTGCACCCAACAAAAGTTATGGTGGCCGACAGGAAGTGATGTCGTCGTTAATTAAAAAATTAGGTTTACTTAATTATTCAGTAAAACAATATGTTATTGCGAATATTATTGTTAGTTGTTCGTCATTGTGTCAGTGTTTTATTTGCTGATTTTAGCTGAAGCTTCTTATCACAAAGAACAACATAGTGACCAAACACATTTGTCCGCTCAGGGCCACTGTAGAAACATGTCGATGTAAGTGTACCCGCGGTGTGTGTAGACAGAAATGGCTCGTTCTAAGGTAATAAAAACATAACGGTTCATTATTTAATGTCTTTATACACCACTGAAAACATAGTTATGTATATGATATTGCATTTCTGTCAACAGATCCTCCTAAATATTACACGATGCACCTTTAATAACACTGCCTTATTACATTAAGCGTTTACTTATAACGGTTTTCTACGGGAGGAAAACGCTTAATGTGCAATTAAATGTGTTGTGTTCATATTCTGGGTTCTTCGATTTTTCTGTACATGGTATACTTTATTAGTGTGATGTTTACTGAGTTTGGTCTTTTAATAACACTGACTTAATACATTAAGCCACGTTAAGCGTCTTTCACGTTAAGCGTTTTTCACACTAAGCGTTTTAGAATGTCTGGACAACGGACAGTTAACCGGTCATGTGACACACGAGACCAGATCTCGCCTCTAAACCTCGGGTTTACTCATGTAACAAGGGCTACGTTTACAATCGCACAAGGCCGTACTAATCTGGCAGAATGTATAGTACTGTTCAAAAGAAGAAATGATACTTTTATTCAGAAAGGATGCTTTAAATTCATCAAAAGTGACAGAAAAGATATTTATAATGTTGCAAAAATTCTAATAAATGCTGTTCTTTTGAACTTTCTATTCGGTTACATTTTAAAATATATTTAAATAGAAAACAGTTATTTTAAATTGTGATTATATTTCACTGTTTTTGATCAAATAAATGCAACTTCTGTCGAAAACAGATCTTAAGATCTTAACCCCAAAATCTTCAATTGTAGTGTACACAAAATGTGCCTTATAAAAGCAGAATATCCTGATTAAACTAGTGCATCCCATAATGCAATGCACTTCACTTGACTTTTCCTTTCCGGTGCGATGAACAAACCCCAAAGCAATTTCTTCCACAAATCTCCTTTTCTCCTTAAGTTTTTTGTTTTTAAAACAATTGGATTTAAATTGCAAGAGACGATTGCAAATGCAAAATACTGAGGTCAGATTATCATTTTCGAAATGCATATTGTTGCATAATGCATTATGTTTTACATGGCAATTAATAAACAGTGCACAGTACACACTGTACAGTGAGCTTGTATAGGTCTCGTCCCTGATCTCTAGTGAGCCAATGAGATTTATGGTGCTTCAACAGTCACTGTGACACTCAATGTACTGTATCTTTATATTTAATATGCATACACAATAATATTAAAAAGACAAATCAGTGATTAAATGAATTATCTGGCAGTGTTATTACAATAACAGTAAATAGAGTCTTAATAATAAAATATGAACAACAATACAAATGGCAAAAAACTATTGTGTCGTACAAAATACAAAATAAATATTTAAGATGAATGAGAATGTATACTTTATGGTTTATGTGCGAGTTTGTGTTTGTAAAGGTATAACATATCTTTGGGTGAACTAGTCCTTTTTAACCCATTTTATATGGGAAGAGTTTTTAAGGGTTCATGTAGACACACTCCACATGCAGGATCACAAATATTCCTTGAATAAGAGCGAATCTGCACATTATCCCTCTTGCTACACGGGTTACTGGCTCTCAGGATAGATGTCCGAGGATTGGTTTTTAGACGAGGATGAATCTGCATTTGTCCTCACTCTTCATTCATTGGTCAGTTTGCGCTCGCTCAGCTGAAGGACTCTTTGTTGTACTCAAAGGCAGTTCCTGAGTGTGTGTTTGAATTGCACAGAGTGTGTAACGCTTTCGAGATCCCTTTGGGTCCGCAGCAGAAAACCCCCACTCTTTTACTGCAGGACACACACACACACACAATCATTTTTCATTATTGCAATCATTAAAACGGCCTGCATAAATAAATTATTTGCAAGCTGCATTGATCATACTCACATCTGATTGGCTCTCCCAATTTCCTGGAAAAGGAGGCTCCACTTTGGTCGACCAATCCGAAGCCTGGAGCTCAAGAAACGGTAACGTTCCTCACCAATGCTCTTCAAAACACACAATGAAAGACAAACTTCAGTATAACGATAGAAGGTGAAGAAATGCAACTGATAATGAAGCAAATGGATAATATAAATAAAAATAAAAATGAGAAGAGCTTGCATCTACAAGATGCATAATTGAAGGTAATATTAGTAAATTACACACCTGTAATCCCTGAGTGTTACTGAGGTAGAGCTGGACATTCAGATAGTCTGGACGATTGTCCCGCCACAGCTACACACACACACACACACACACACACACACACACACACACACACACACACACAGAGACACAGACAGAAAGGCACATACTTCTTATTAACCCTGTAAAGCCTGAATCAAATAACAGTCAGGGTTTCATTTTCTGAAATATATTTGATCCATCAGTCTTTCATGGCTCGTATGATATTAGAGGAATATGGAGCTCAAACTCGAGGAGGAAACTTGAGGCCCAAACTGAGCGAAATATGCAGTTTAGTGCAGATGCTGATTATTTATATGGACAAACCGTCAAATTAAATTATGATCCTTTCAATGTAAATTAATGAGATCTTTATAACAGTATAGCAGATACTGACATTAACTGCACATAAATATCATTCGTCGCTCTATAATCTGCTAGTAATGTCTTAGTAAGATCATATTTAAATGCTTAGTTTTATGATCAAAGCTCTGTAGTTTTAAAACATATAATGCAATACAGTGATGATTGAGAGATCAACAAATAAACCTTCCTCAAAACCCTGATGATCATATTTGAGATGCATGATTTTTCTAAAACAAATATTTCTGGATAATCAAGTAAAACTAATTTGCTTTCTAAGTGTTCATCTTGAAATATTACTGACAATTATAATAAAAGGACCTTTAATTGCCTACAAAGTGTAAATATCAATCAGACGACAGAAGGCATGTAGTAGATTATGTGAAACCGTATTTACAGCAAAGTTTTGATCATGTTTATCACTTACAGGAATTTTGTGTATCAAATATGATACAGTAGGCTTTATAGGGTTAAAGAGGATTTTTCAATAGTGTAAATATGTAGGACTACTGAAGTTACAGGATATCAGCCCACATGACACATTAACATATGCATAACATCAGCCAGTAGGTGGCAGTGTCGCCTTCAGTTACTTTCATGGATACTGCATGAATTATATTTATTTTGTGTATTATTTTACAATGACATTCACACATTTTTAAGTGTCCAAAAATGTGTTTAAAGCCACTGTGTGTGTGTGTGTGTGTGTGTGTGTGTGTGTGTGTGTGTGTGTGTGTGTGTGTGTGTGTCTGTGTTTACCCTCTCATGAAGGGCACACAGTAGATCAGCAAACCAATAGAAGGACTGAAGGTCTCTGCAGACCCAGATGAAGTACATCCTCCTCAACTTATACTGACGCCAGTCATCACTGCAACACACACGCACACACACACACATTTACACACTGTGCTGTGGATTTTCATGCATTAAAAGTCTAAACACATGGGAGTTTTTACATGGCTATACACTGAATGGCATACTACCATAATAACTTTTTTTTTTTTTCATCTCTACATTATTTGATCAGACAGACAAATCTGAGGCATATTGGTTTAAAATTGCATTAGAATTTGCATAAATGCAAATTTTCACATTTCACATTTTACTTTCTGACATTTTTTTTTTCTAACTTTTTTTTTTAATATACAGTAGTCAACATTTTTAGTGGATCAAAAAAGTTCATCAAAGTTGTCCTAAGACGAGAACGGGTATTGTTCAAAATTCATGTATAACTTTGATGAAAGGTTTTGATCCACTTCAAATGTTGACTACTGTATTTAACATGTATGCATTTGTCAGATGCTTTTATCCAAAGTGAAATATAATGCATTATGCACATGTTATAAATTCCTGTGGGATTTGAACACATGACCTTGCTGTTGTTTCCGCTATTTGAGCTCCAGGAATGCAGTGTGCACTGTGCAGTCTGTAGTAAGCAAGTGTTAGAACACAGCGCAAGTGTTTAAGAATGACCTGATGTCACAGTTAGCGTGATTGACAGGCTGTCTGACCACTCACAAGAGAGCTTGTAGAACACAGGCGAACGGCGTGACTCCGATCCCTCCCGCCACACACACGCTGACCTCGTAATTAAACACCTCCTCTGACGGACTGCCGAACGGACCATCCACGTGCACCCTGGGGCGGGACGAGAGAGCAGAACCACCAATGAGATGAGAGATAATGTGAAAGATGAAATAATAACGCACTTCCTTACTATTTGCGCTACTTTATCACAGTACGCATACAGTGCATAGTATGTGAATGCTCTGTATGCATGGAATATTACTGCAATATTATTTTATTTTATTTTTTTATATATTTTATTCTTAGAATTTGTATTACTATGTTTCTTGTTGTATTTGTATTTGTATATGTGCACTGGAAGCTTCAGTACCAAGAAAAATTCCTTGTGGGTGCAAGCACACTTGGCAATAAAGCTCTTTCTGATTCTGATATGCAAGCCAGAATTCCATTTCAGACATAACTAATGGAATACTTGCATTCTAATTTCTGCATACTACACATATAGCTAAATTATGTTCCAAGAACATTTGTCTCAAATTAAGTTATGAAAACATTATTTCTGAATGTGCAAAAAAAAAAAAAAAAAAAAAAAAAATTATATATATATATATATATATATATATATATATATATATATATATATATATATATATATATATATGTCTTGGTTATGCGAATGTTAAGGAAATATTCCATTTTATCATCTTGCACACATAAGAAAGTTCTCTGAAACAAACAGCAACATAAAAACACGAACATCTAACTAAAATGTTTCCCGAAACAATGAAAACATAGTTTTTGTACAAAGTTTGTTACCTTTGAACAAATGTTCTATTAATGTTACTGCATTCTTTTTCAGAACTTTGAAAGTTTTGCACATTCCATAGAGAGAATTAGCATACTATGCATACTGAAACATTAGCACAAGTAGTATGCTATTCAAAGCCAATCTGTCAATCATCCCCATCCATAAGAAAATACTGCAACAGGTACTGACGGTTCCCTTTCAGTCGCTCACGTTCGACGTAACGTCGACGTGACGACGTAATTGGGATCACTTCAGGGAGCCCTATCAACTTCGAGTGTCTACAGAACGAGCCAATGAAAGTTGGCGTGCGTGAATCGCGTCACGCGCCCCCGCCCCGCCGCGCGGGTATAAACAGGAAGCGGGCGCACGCACACATTGTCTTTCACTTCGGAGCCGAGCTTTTGTGAGACTTCTGTCTACAAAGAGATCAGCCCTTGAAGACTCAAAGGAGATCTACTCTCTGCTTACAGTGTTGGTGTGACGGCGCGATCAGCGGTGGCCGCGAGCATTGCAGCTCACAAACTGCTGTTTTCACAGCACTATTGTTCTGTGTTTGTGTGTGTGTGTGTCGGTTCGGTGGGCGTTTCCTTGTGTGTTAATCACACCGCGGCTACCCCTGGGTGCCTCAGCACTGAGAGAGTATTTCTTTTTTTTTTCAACCTTTTTTTTTTTTGTTTACTAAAAGAGCAACACAAGCGTGACCCTGCGTCTTTTTCAAGATGTCATTCCGCTTGTGTGTTTCTGGATGCCGTCGTTCCCTGGCGCCAGCAGATGGCCACAGCAGTTGCCTCTCGTGTTTGGGCATTCAACACGCTGAGGCAGCTTTTGTGGATAGTTCATGTTCCCATTGCGGGAATATGACTATCGCAGCGCTTAGATCGAGACTCGCTTACCTCAAGGGAGGTGCAGTCCCCTCGCCTATGCCCCGATCTAGTGTCTATTCTGCCCCGCAGAATAGACCTACTTCAGTGCATGACCAGGGTGATCTGAGGATTACCGTGAGGGCTTCCCCGTCGAGTCATCCTCCGCGGGCCCCTCACGCCTCACAAGCGCTGCCGCCATTGGGGCCCCTTAGTGAACGTCTTGGTCCTTCTCCGGAACGGCCAACCGTTTCCTTTGGGGCTCCAGCTGACGATCAGATGTCGATCGCAGCATCGGAGGGGGAGCTGTCCTCTGGAAATGACGACTCGGCTGCGTTGCCCCCCTCGGGGTGTGTAGCGTTGTCCGAGCCGGATCCAGAATGGACTGCTATGCTTTCCCGGGCCGCCGAGAAGGTCGGGCTTGCGTGGAATCCTCCACCACTTCCCGAACCTTCTCGGTTGGACGATTGGTTTCTCGGGGCGGGCCGTGCTGGTTCTCAGTGCGCTGCCCCGGTACCTTTCTTTCCGGAAGTGCATGAGGAGCTTTCTAGGACGTGGAAGGCACCGTATAGTGCCCGAAGCCGTTCTAGTGGCTCCTCACCCCTCGCCACCCTCGACGGCGGGGCAGCTAAGGGGTATGTGGATATCCCCCCAGTGGAGCGGGCCGTCGCGATGCAGCTGTGTCCGGCGTCCGCTTCCTCTTGGCGGGGTAATCCACGCCTCCCGTCCAAGGCCTGTAAGTTTTCGTCCGGTCTAACGGCGAAGGCTTATAAGGCCTGTGGACAGGCTGCTTCCGCCCTCCATGCCATGGCGCTCTTGCAGGTCCACCAGGCCCAGGCGCTCATGGACATGAACGAGGGTGGTTCTGACCCAGAGCTCCTCCGGGAGCTCCGTGTGGCAACCGACCTCGCCCTCCGGGCGACGAAGGAAACCGCACGTTTGGTTGGTCAGGCGATGTCCACTCTGGTGGTCCAGGAACGCCACCTTTGGCTCAACCTGGCGGATATGAGGGACACCGATAAATATCGGTTCCTGGATGCCCCTCTTTCCCAGGTTGGGTTGTTCGGCGACGCGGTCGAGAGCTTTGCCCAACAGTTCTCTGCCGCACAGAAGCAGACGGAGGCCATCCGGCACATCCTGCCCCGGCGGACCCCTGCTGCTCCCACCCGTCCGCCGGCCGCAGACCCTCCGTCTACTCGTCGCCGTGGTCGGCCTTCTGCGGCATCCTCCGCTCCCGCTAAGCCCCAGCAGCAGCAGCCATCATCCAGGCCTCAGCGTGGAGCAAGCCGCAGGAAGCCGACCCCGCCCGTCCAGGCCGCTGCCAAACCAGGAGGCAAGCGACGGTGCAAACGACCCTGAGACGGGCGGCCCAGAGGTGGATCAAGTTGCTCTTCAGGAGATGGCGAAGGCGCCACTCCTTCCCCCGGTGGAGGGCCGGGCGGAGAATCTTTTGTTTCCTTTTCTTTTTGTTCCGCCACTGACCCACGGGTCAGTGGTACCCACAATTTCAATAAAAGAGCAATTTCTGAAACCTCCGGGCCCCAAGAGGGCGCGCTTGGCAGTCGACGACGCCGCCATGCCTTGTCACTCCCGAGCCCCTCTTTCATCGCCAGCAGGCAGCAGTGGCTGTGTACTGGACGCACTGACGCCTCCGCACACTCACTCTGCCCTTCGACGGAAGCAGGTATGTGCTGCACCACACACTCAGACCCCACTTCGGGCCGCTGTGCTGTCCGAGTCGGGTCCCTGCATTCCGCCGCGCTGCCCCACCCCGGGTACGTCTGTGGTGCCGTTGGTCCCGCTTGCTCGGTCTCTGGGAGCCTGGTTAATGCTTCCCAGCCCGTCTCGCTGGCTCATCCGTACCATCAGACTCGGCTATGCGATTCAGTTCGCCCGGCGCCCCCCTGCGTTCAAGGGCATTCTGTTCACCCGTGTTTTGGCGGACAATGCCCCGGTGCTCAGGTCAGAGATCGCAGTCCTACTGGCGAAGGATGCGATCGAGCCGGTCCCTCCAGCCGATATGAAGACCGGCTTCTACAGCCCGTACTTCATTGTACCCAAGAAAGGTGGTGGGTTACGACCAATCTTGGACCTGCGCGTCCTGAACCGGTCCCTTCACAGGCTACCGTTCAAGATGCTTACGCAGAAACGCATTTTCAAATGCATCCGTCCCCAAGATTGGTTTGCAGCGATCGACCTGAAGGACGCGTACTTTCATGTCTCGATTCTCCCTCGACACAGACCGTTTCTCCGCTTTGCGTTCGAGGGACGGGCATATCAGTACAAGGTCTTACCCTTCGGGCTGGCCCTGTCGCCCCGCGTCTTCACGAAAGTCGCGGAGGCGGCCATTGCTCCCATGTGCGAGCGTGGTGTTCGCATCCTCAACTACCTCGACGACTGGCTTATTCTGGCCCAGTCGAGAGAGCAGTTGTGCGAACACAGGGACATGGTGCTCAGTCACCTCAGCCACCTAGGGCTTCGGGTCAACTGGGAAAAGAGCAAACTCACCCCCGGGCAGAGGATCTCTTTTCTCGGTATGGAGTTGGACTCGATCAGCATGACAGCGCGCCTCACCGAGGCCCGTGTCCAGTCAGTGTTGAACTGCGTGAGCACGCTCAAACGCAGAACAGCGGCACCACTGAAACTGTTTCAGAGGCTCCTGGGGCATATGGCATCTGCAGCCGCGGTTACGCCGCTCGGATTGCTTCATATGAGGCCGCTCCAACACTGGCTCCACGATCGAGTCCCGAGATGGGCGTGGCAGAGCGGCTCGTGCCGGGTCCAAGTAACTCCGCACTGTCGCCAAACTCTCAGCTTGTGGTCGGACCCTTCGTTCCTGCGGGCAGGTGTTCCCCTGGAACAAGTGTCCAGGCACTCTGTGGTCTCCACGGATGCCTCTACCACCGGCTGGGGGGCCACGTACAACGGGCATGCAGCTTCAGGTCTGTGGACGGGGCCTCAACTGCATTGGCACATCAACTGCCTCGAGTTGTTAGCAGTACGTCTTGCATTGAGCCGTTTCAAAACGCTGCTACTAGGCAAGCATGTACTGGTCCGTACGGACAGCACTGCGACCGTTGCGTACATCAACCGCCAAGGTGGTCTACGCTCCCGCCGCATGTCACAACTCGCCCGCCATCTCCTCCTCTGGAGTCAGAAGCGTCTGAGGTCGCTTCGTGCCGTTTACATTCCGGGCCTGCTCAACCGTGCAGCCGACGAGCTCTCACGGCAGCAGGTGCTACCGGGAGAATGGCGACTCCATCCCCAGGTGGTCCAGCTGATTTTCAGGCGCTTCGGGACCGCTCAGGTAGATCTGTTTGCCGCCCCGGACACGTCTCATTGCCAGTTGTTCTATTCTCTGACCGAGGGGACCCTCGGCACGGATGCTCTGGCACACAGCTGGCCCCGGGGCCTTCGCAAGTATGCGTTTCCCCCAGTGAGCCTTCTTGCACAGACCTTGTGCAAAGTCAGGGAGGACGAGGAGCAGGTCTTGTTAGTTGCGCCGTATTGGCCCAACCGGACCTGGTTCCCGGAACTAGTGCTCCTCGCGACAGCCCCTCCCTGGCCCATCCCTCTGAGAGAGGACCTGCTCTCTCAGAGACGGGGCACCCTATGGCACCCGCGTCCAGACCTCTGGAAACTCCATGTCTGGTCCCTGGACGGGACGCGGAGGTTCTAAGTGACCTACCCCCTGCGGTAGTTGACACCATCACTTCCGCTAGAGCCCCCTCTACGAGGCGCCTCTATGCATTGAAGTGGAACCTGTTCGTTGACTGGTGCTCCTCTCATGAGGAGAACCCCCGATCTTGCTCGATCAGAGCCGTGCTTTCCTTCCTGCAAGAAGGGCTGGAGCGAAGGCTGTCTCCCTCCACCCTTAAAGTGTATGTTGCCGCTATTGCCGCACATCACGATGCTGTTGATGGTAAGTCTTTGGGAAAGCATGACCTGATCGTCAGGTTCCTGAGGGGAGCGAGGAGACTGAATCCTCCTCGCCCACTCTCTATACCCTCTTGGGACTTGTCTCTGGTCCTTTCGGCACTTCAGAGACCACCCTTTGAGCCTCTGCAATCAGCTGAGTTAAAAATTCTGTCCTGTAAGACAGTACTCCTGGTTGCATTGGCCTCTATCAAGAGGGTAGGGGACCTGCATGCATTTTCGGTCGACGAATCGTGCCTAGAATTCGGCCCGGATAACTCTCACGTCATCCTGAGACCCCGGCCCGGATACGTGCCCAAGGTTCCTACCACTCCCTTCCGGGACCAGGTAGTGAACCTGCAAGCGCTGCCTTCGGAGGAGGCAGACCCAGCCCTGGCTTTTCTCTGTCCCGTTCGCGCTCTGCGTCTGTACGTGGACAGAACGCAAAGCCTCAGGACCTCAGATCAGCTCTTCGTCTGTTACGGAGGCCAGCAGAAAGGGAAGGCTGTCTCCAAGCAGAGGATGGCCCACTGGATAGTGGATGCCATCGCCTTGGCTTACGAAGCCCAAGGCGTGCCCTGCCCGCCTGGGTTGAAAGCCCACTCCACTAGGAGTGTCGCTTCTTCCTGGGCGCTGGCTCACGGCGCCTCGCTGACAGACATCTGTAGAGCTGCGGGCTGGGCGACACCTAACACGTTCGCTAGGTTCTATAGCTTACGTGTTGAGCCGGTTTCTTCCTGTGTGCTCGCTTCTACTAGCCGGTAACACCGAAGTTCCCGCTCTAGTGTCGGCTTGCTGCGCCACTCCCTTCCTAGGAACGGATACGTGCGCTTTTTACTCCAGTCAAGTTCCCCATTGGCGAACCCTGTGAGTTCCTCCGCACCCCTTCGGCAGTCGGACGTTGCGGAGCGTCCGACGCCAGGCCTAGTGCTCGTATGCTTGTGTAACTTGTGCTAGGCTGGGTTCCATATGTGGTGATCCCTGCGGCGATCCCATATGTGTATTCTTCCACGACCAGCTCCCTGCGGTGAGCCCGTGTCTTCCCTTGGCAGAGTCTGCTCTGCCGTCACTGTACGGTGTGTCTCCCCCTTCGGGTGGAGCCACCCCAGTGACATTCCATATGTCGCACTGCCCCTTCGGCCAGTCCATAGGTGTATTCTCCACATGTTACCTCCCTTCGGGCAGGATGTGGCTCCGCGGCGTCCTTTCCCCTGGAAAGGTACGCTTTCCCAGTGTTATCCGAGAGTTTCACTGTGTGAGGTAGAATGGAACAGCAGTTGAACTCCCTCTACGCAGGTCTTCCGCCCCAGCAGTTGGGGGTCTGAGAGTCTTGCGTAGGGCGCTGGATGTGGCAGCAACCGTGGCGTTTTCCATGGGATCCCAATTACGTCGTCACGTCGACGTTACGTCGAACGTGAGCGACTGAAAGGGAACGTCTCGGTTACTGATGTAACCCTCGTTCCCTGAAGGAGGGAACGGGAGACGTAACGTCCCGTCGCCACCGTTGCTGACCATCGCTGCATGGCCGTCACAAATCTCGGCTCCTCAGCGAAAAACAATGTGTGCGTGCGCCCGCTTCCTGTTTATACCCGCGCGGCGGGGCGGGGGCGCGTGACGCGATTCACGCACGCCAACTTTCATTGGCTCGTTCTGTAGACACTCGAAGTTGATAGGGCTCCCTGAAGTGATCCCAATTACGTCGTCACGTCGACGTTACGTCTCCCGTTCCCTCCTTCAGGGAACGAGGGTTACATCAGTAACCGAGACGTTTTCCACTGATAAAACCAGAGTAGGAAGGAAGCTTGCACACAACAGAAAACTATATGCACACACACAAAAAACAAGCACACATACACACAGGATGAGGATGTGCAGTAATTTCCCACTGTACACACACACACACACACAGAGAACGGCTGCATTACTGCAAAAAACAAAACAAAAAAACAATATTAACCGCTGAAAGGATGTCATTGATTCTGATTGGACGATGAATCTCGTCAAAGCCTGTCACCTGACACCCCGCCCACACAAAGCTGGAAAACTGTTGTTTTCCCAGGAAATTGCACGTCAGACGGTCGTGACACTTCACCTCCCAGCATGCGGTGTTGTATACTGAGGGATCATGACCTTTATGAACGGCACTTAAACTTTTCCCACAACGCAGCAGACTTACGTGGGATATCGCCTCTGTTGCATCATGGGAAGGATCTCTGAGCTGTTCGACTGTTGAAGCAGCAGCAGAGAAAAACTCGCTGAAATTTACAGACAAAAAGTAAATCAATATACGCATGTACAACAAATTTACATCAACTAGATTTTTTGAAAATGTGAGTGGTGTTCTGGGTGGTTGCTAGTATGTTGCTATGTGGTTGCTAAAGGGTTCTAAGTGAATTAACACATTGCTATGTGGTTGCTAAGGGGTTCAGGGAGGTTGTTAGCACGTTGCTATGTGGTTTCTAAGTGTTTTAGTATGTTGCTATGAAGTTGCTAAAGGTTCTAGGTGGGTGTTAACACAATATGTGGATGCTAAGGTGTTCTAAGTGTTTTTAGCACGTTGCTATGAAGTTGCCAAGGGGTTCAGGGTGGTTGTTAGTGTGTTGCTATGTGGTTGCTAAGGGTTCTAGGTGGGTGTTAACACATTATGTGGTTGCTAAGGTGTTATAAATGTTTTTAGCACGTTGCTATGAAGTTGCCAAGGGGTTCTGGGTGGTTGTTAGTGTGTTGCTATGTGGTTGCTAAGGGTTCAAGGTGGGTGTTAACACATTATGTGGTTGCTAAGGTGTTTTAAGTGTTTTTAGCACGTAGCTATGAAGTTGCCAAGGGGTTCTGAGTGGTTGTTAGTACGTTGCTATGTGGTTGTTAGTTTGTTGCTGTGGTTGCTATGGTGTTTGTGTTCTAAGTGTTTTTAGCACGTTGCTATGAAGTTGCCAAGGGGTTCTGGGTGGTTGTTAGTGTGTTGCTATGTGGTTTCTAAGGGTTCTAGGTTGGTGTTAACACATTATGTGGTTGCTAAGGTGTTCTAAGTGTTTTTAGCACGAAGCTATGAAGTTGCCAAGGGGTTCTGAGTGGTTGTTAGTGCGTTGCTATGTGGTTGTTAGTTTGTTGCTGTGGTTGCTATGGTGTTTGTGTTCTAAGTGTTTTTAGAACCTTGCTATGAAGTTGCCAAGGGGTTCTGGGTGGTTGTTAGTATGTTGTTATGTAGTTGCTAAGGCGTTATAAAGATTCTAGTTGTTGTTAAAATGTTGTGAAGTGGTTGCTAAAGTGTTCTGTGTGTGTGTTTTTTAAGCCATTTCTATGCAGGCATTTTAGATGTTAGTTTGTGCTATGCCATGTTGTTTATGGCATGTTGCTATGTCGTTGCTAGGTCATTGCTAAGTGGTTGGTGACTGGCTCAAATCTCAGTGACATTCTGACTCTAGACACGGCAGAGTTATTTTTCTCCTGTTTTATCGCCCGCTAAGCATGTGTGTTTGCATGGGGTATGTGGTATTTCTTTTGTTACAGTGTGTTTTCCTTCCAGGAACTAGTATCTCTCAAGTATGACATAATGGAAAGAGTCTGGAACAAGACTGAGCCAACAAAAATGTGTGTTTTAATCCCAAACTCACACATTTTGACAGAAACCTTTGAACCAGATAATACAGATCACATGTTCTTTTATTTATTATGGATGTGTGTCATTGTGTGTGTGTGTGTGTGTGTGTGTGTGTGTGTGTGTGTGTGTGTGTGTGTGTGTGTGAGAGAGAGAGAGTTTTTGTGTGTGTGTGTGTGTGTGTGTGTGTGAGAGAGAGAGTTTGTGTGTGTGTGATAGAGTTTGTGTGTGTGAGTGTGTGTGTGATAGAGTTTTTGTGTGTGAGTGTGTGTGTGTGTGTGTGTGTGTGAGAGAGAGAGAGAGAGAGAGAGAGAGACAGAGAGTTTGTGTTTGTGTGTGTGTGTGATAGAGAGTTTGTGTGTGTGTGTGTGTGTGTGATAGAGAGTTTGTGTGTGTATGTTTGTGTACTCACAGGTCCAGTCTCCCAGCACTCTGAGATGAATGCCAAACGTTTCATTCGTCCCTGTCGGACACTGACACACACACACACACACACACACACACACACACACACACACACACACACACACACACACACACACACACACACACACACACACACACACACACACACACACACACACACACACACACACACACACACACACACACACACACACACACACACACACACACACACACACACACACACACACACACACACACACACACACACACACACACACACACACACACAGAGAGAGAGCAGGGATTGTGAGGATCAGGTACAGTCATGCATTAAAGACCCCTGGGGGAAGGAAAACTCCAAGCAAAGTGTGTGAGAGGGTAAAAAAAGTTATTGGCCGAGAATGCAAACTTTGTAAGTGTGTATGAATGGAGAGGTTTATTGCCAAATTTTGCATGTTTCAAAAATAAACATATTATGCTTTTTAATGCATATAACATTTCCCTGGGCCATGATTTGTTCTGGAACAAATAGAACATGTTCTGGAAGAACGTTCTGTTTCAAAGAGAGAGCAAGTTGATGACACTATAACTATCTTCAGCATTGCATCATCGAAAACGCCTTCAGCCCTGTTTGTGAACAATGTTCATGTTCAAATGATGCCTTCAGGCCCTGCTTATGCATTTGGAAATCAGAACTACAATGCAATGTGCATTCAAACGATATTGGTCAGAATAATTCTCTATGCAAACATTTATAATTCACTTATAAAATGTCAACATGCAATTAAAATGTGATTATGACCAATATAAATTAGCCGTGATTCTTTCATTTAATTGAGTTTTCCACTGGTAATTATGATATTGTGTTAGTTTATGTGCATTTATCTCATGAAATGATCATGAACGCAGTAACACACACTTAACTGCACGTACTGTGGTGAGAGTGAAGGGATGGTTTTCAAATGACGACACACTCGGGCAGTTCAGCAGGATATACTGGAGGAGACATCACAAAACACATGAATAACACACACAGAAGAAACACAGAAAGAGCACATAAACAAGATGTTTATATGTTTTTGAAATGCTCACCAAGGCTGCATTTATTGGACCAAAATTGCAGTAAAACCTGAAATATTATTACACTTTAAAATAACTGTTTTCTGTTTTTAATCTAAAATGTAATTTATTCCTGATCAAAGTTGAATTTCCAGCATCATTACTCCAGTCTTCAGTGTCACATGATCCTTCAGAAATCAGTATAATATGATGATTTGATGCTCAAGAAACATTTCTGATTATTATCAGTATTGAAAACTATGGAAGCTTGTTTCAGCCACAAAATAAAACATTTTAAAAGATAATTAAGCCTTTTTATCTCACAATTGCGAGTTTACATCTCGCAATTGCGTGTTATAAAGTCCGAATTGCTTGATTGCGTGTTATAAAGTCAGAATTGCGTGTTATAAAGTCAGAATTGCGTGTTATAAAGTCAGAATTGCGTGTTATAAAGTCAGAATTGCGTGATATAAACTCACAATTGCGTGTTATAAAGTCAGAATTGCGTGTTATAAAGTCAGAATTGCGTGATATAAACTCACAATTGCGTGTTATAAAGTCAGAATTGCGTCATATAAAGTCAGAATTGTATGATATAAAGTCAGAATTGTATGATATAAAGTAAACTCACTTTGCGTCATATAAAGTCAGAATTGCATGATATAAAGTCAGAATTGTATGATATAAAGTCAGAATTGCATGATATAAAGTCAGAATTGCATGATATAAACTCACAATTGCGTGATATAAAGTCAGAATTGCATGATATAAAGTCAGAATTGTATGATATAAAGTCAGAATTGTATGATATAAAGTAAACTCACTTTGCGTCATATAAAGTCAGAATTGCATGATATAAAGTCAGAATTGTATGATATAAAGTCAGAATTGCATGATATAAAGTCAGAATTGTATGATATAAAGTAAACTCACTTTGCGTCATATAAAGTCAGAATTGCATGATATAAAGTCAGAATTGTATGATATAAAGTAAACTCACTTTGCGTCATATAAAGTCAGAATTGCATGATATAAAGTCAGAATTGTATGATATAAAGTAAACTCACTTTGCGTCATATAAAGTCAGAATTGCATGATATAAAGTCAGAATTGTATGATATAAAGTCAGAATTGCGTGTTATATAGTCAGAATTGCGTGTTATAAAGTCAGAATTGCGTGTTATAAAGTCAGAATTGCGTGTTATAAAGTCAGAATTGCGTGATATAAACTCACAATTGCGTGTTATAAAGTCAGAATTGCGTGTTATAAAGTCAGAATTGCGTGATATAAACTCACAATTGCGTGTTATAAAGTCAGAATTGCGTCATATAAAGTCAGAATTGCATGATATAAAGTCAGAATTGTATGATATAAAGTCAGAATTGTATGATATAAAGTAAACTCACTTTGCGTCATATAAAGTCAGAATTGCATGATATAAAGTCAAAATTGCGTGTTATAAAGTCAGAATTGCGTGTTATAAAGTCAGAATTGCGTTTTATAAAGTCAGAATTGCGTGTTATAAAGTCAGAATTGCGTGTTATAAAGTCAGAATTGCGTGTTATAAAGTCAGAATTGCGTTTTATAAAGTCAGAATTGCGTGTTATAAAGTCAGAATTGCGTGATATAAACTCACAATTGCGTGTTATAAAGTCAGAATTGCGTGTTATAAAGTCAGAATTGCGTGATATAAACTCACAATTGCGTGTTATAAAGTCAGAATTGCATGATATAAAGTCAGAATTGTATGATATAAAGTCAGAATTGCATGATATAAAGTCAGAATTGCATGATATAAAGTCAGAATTGCATGATATAAAGTCAGAATTGTATGATATAAAGTAAACTCACTTTGCGTCATATAAAGTCAGAATTGCATGATATAAAGTCAGAATTGTATGATATAAAGTAAACTCACTTTGCGTGTTATAAAGTCAGAATTGCGAGAATTGCTTTTTTTTCTCCAGAATTGCATGTTTGTTTCTCATAATTCTGACTTTATAACACGCAATTGCGACTTTACATCAAAAAAGAAAAAAAAAGTCAGAATCGTGAGATAAAAAGTCGCAATTATCTTTATAGATGTTTTATTCTGTGGCGGAAACAAGCTTCCATAGAAAACAGCTTTGCTGATTCATATTTTTGTGGAAACTGTGATATATTTTTTCTGGATTCTTTGATGCATAGAATGTTCAAAAGAACAGCATTTATTTGAAACATCATAAAGGTCTTTACTGTCACTTTTGATTAATTTAATGTGTCCTAGCTGATTAAATTATTTAACTTCTTAAAAAAAAAAAAAAAAAAAAAAAAAAAAAATTTACTGACCCCAAACTTTTGAACGGAATATTTATAAAAAAAAATTTTTAAAGAAGAGCAATTTCCTCTTTAAAAGTTCTAAATTCTTTGTCAAATTCTAATGTAAGCGTGTGGAGGCGGGGCTTACCTGTCCAGGGCGGGGCTTAAAGCCTCTCTTCAGCATGCGCAACTCTATGACATCACAGGGATGGCTAACGACAGAAACTATGGTAACAGGAGCAGCGCTGCTTCTTATGAAACGATACAACCGCTCGGCACAGTACAGGCAGAGAGGAGCCGAGACCCACAACCACGTCTAAAACACACACACACACACACACTCAACGACTCATAATCATTCACATACTGATGTACACAAAGATATAATACAAACAACATGCCCAGATGCAATTATTTACTCTTAATCAGACAGACGGACCTGAGGAAAATGTGGTTGGAAACGGGCCTCTTCTTGACAAACCATCTGTGGTCCACCCGAAAGCTCCTCCCCCTTCTCTCCTTCTGCTCTGTGATTGGTCCGTGAGCCTGAACTGAGATTGCTGTGCATGCAGCCAGGAGGGTGGGCCTCCACGTTTGACTGATACTTTAAAGCTCCGCTATTGGATAGAGAGGATTCAATCATATCACACAAAGCGTACAGAAAAAAACATCCCAATATGCATACTTCCATTCACTGAAAGTATTTAAAATGTACTTTTGCTTAATATTTTAGATTTGACTTTTGCAAATTTGTAAAAAAATAAATAAAAATAAATAAAAACTCTCAAACTTTTCTTCTATAATGCAAGGGATTGTAATAGCACAAAAAGTACGCATCAAGTATACAACTAGAAATAGCACACCATCCGTGCAGCTCTTGCATTATATTTTTAGTGCATATTTAAAGGGGTCTTATTATGTTTTAGTTTTAGGTCCTATTATCCACGTTCATCTTTCTTTAGTGTGTAATGTTTCTGTTTGAGCATGAAAAAGTCCCTCCAGCAGGAGTTCTTCTCTATATCAGTGTCACTGTTTCTGAACTCCCTGAAATGCCTCCATTGTAGTCTTGAGTTTCTTCTGGGAACGAACACGTCACAATATTCCTCATTTAAATAATTAATTCGCAGAATAAAGGGGCGGAGCCTGGTTGAGTTAGTTAGTAGAGTGTTGAAACTCGAGGTTATTGTAAGAGGCGGGACATTTCCTAAATACACTCGAAGCGCTTGACCAATCACAACACACTGATCCAGCCGACCAATCAGAGCATAGTGTGCTTTCAGAAGGAGGGGCTTCATAGAGACAGGAACTAAACAGAGCGTTACTGACAGACTGGGAAGAGCGGAGCTGCAACAATGGAGAATATGGGAAAATAATGTGTGTTATGAACATTTAAGCATGAAAACCTGTTCTAGTAGAGGCCAAACACAAAGCCAAGACTTTGAAAAAGGACATAATAGGTCCACTTTAATAATTTGTTTGTGTTGATGCTTAAATTCTAATCTTGCATAAATATTTTCTCTATCCTGTTTGTATGTGTGTGAAGGAAATGCATTTATAAACTCACCCCACTACGTGGACCATCAGAATGATGTAAAACACGATGAAGAGGTTGTGAGTGTACCAGAATATCTCGTAGTTTGAGACTCTGAGAAAAACAAACAATTGCACTCACATAAAAAGGAGAGCAAGATAAAAGAGCATCTAGTTCAGAGTCCAGGTCTGAACGAGACGCTCCTGAAGTGAACTAAAGCAACTCAATTATAGCAGGACAATGGAGAGGACAAGCCAGATCAATCAGAGGGGACGGACCCCTCCAGGTAATGGTCTCTGTAATTATTGTCGAGTGTGTGTGTGTGTGTGTGTGTGTGTGTGTGTGTGTGTGTGTAAAGTCTGTCTAGGGAGAGGAGACTAGGGTCAGAGTTAGGTCAGATAACTCTTAAAGGTTTAGAGGTTCTCACCTAATAGAGTAAGATGACGCTGTGAACATCAGAAACAACACCAGCACCAACAGGACACCAGTAACTCCAGGAACTAAGAGGAGAGTTATCATATTAATAAAACTTAAATAAAACTAAAAATTAAATAAAACTATTTGACCGTGTCTATTAAACCTTTGACAAAATCAGAGCGGACATTCAGATCTGCGTTCTGATCCAGAGAGAGAGTAGTTATCATGTGTAGATATGAAACAGCTTTTCAACCACACTGTATCATTATTTCTGTCTTACAATCATTCAGATTATTACAGAAGTACTGGGATAAAAATGTATAGTTTGGATATAAACATTGATATCTACGGTAGCGATTAAACAGTAAATCACCTATTGAAAGTAACTTGACGCTTCAAATAAAGATGATATCGTTTACATCGTTACACCAGTAGGTGGCGACAAGTGACTGTTAAAAATGTACTTGTAATTGAATCATTCACTCAAGAAATTCGTTCAAAAACGCTTATTCATCCAGTAAAAAAAAAACAAGAGAAGTATTTATAAGTGAGTCATTGAATCATTCACTCAAGCCACACAAAAAAAAAAAAAAAATCATTCAAATTAATTAAACATTTTTAAATCTTTACTTCTAGTAAATTACATGTGATTTTGTTGGTTCAGAATTGTGGGAGAATCATGATATTTCGTGATATTTTAAACAAAAAAAATCTCGATTCTCAGTTTATCCAGAATCGTGCAGCTCTAAATCAAATGTTAAAATAAACTACAACTTTTTTTCCTTCTTTTTTTTTATATGAAAGAAAATTAGAAATCTTGCCTTGGCAACTAACTGAAATGTGTATGTTGAAGCACTAAAATGATTAACTTTTAAATAAACAGTAAAACTGAAACTGAAATGAATTAAGTAATTAGTAAGTTTAGAAATTAAGTTGTCTGAAAAAACCTGAAATATTCATTTAATTCAGTCAGAGAGAAATTTAAACACCTCAGCTGGCAATCTAACATTGACACAAAAATAAAAGGACAGAAAGTTAACAAAGTTAAAAGAATGAGTCCACATCCTACATTATCATTTCGGTTTCACTATATTAATGTGGAAGTAAAGCGGGGAGATTTAGAAATGTGAGGCACCTGTGCTTATGATGAGAACTCTGGGATCCTGAAGAGATAAAAACACACAGAACAGCAAATCAAACAGCAAAACTACATCAAACTATGAGCTATAAACATCAGATTTAAAGGTGTTTTTAGTTGATTTATTGTGCGTGTGCCACTCGTCTTGGAGTTATACTGAGAAATGTAGGATCACACACAAATAAAACATTTAAAATGCTTTATTCAGTCAACCATGATTTATTTATTGAGTGAAAGTGTCTGATAATGAGATTACTGAGATAAATTGAGTTCGGCTGATCATGTGGTCTGAACATTTTTTAAGGCTACTAAAAAGGAAAACAGTTTTGCTGCTTCATATTTTTGTGGAAACGGTGATAAAAAAAAAATGATTCAGGATTCTTTGATAAATAGACCATTCAAAAGAACAGCATTTATTTGAAATAGAATAGTTTGTAACATTATAAATGTCTTTACTGTCACTTTAAATCAATTTAATGCATTCTTGCTGAATAAAACTTAATTTCTTTCCTTTTTTCCCCATTTTTTAAAAATCTTACTGACCTCAGACTTTTGAATAGGAGTGTATCACAGTTTCCACAAAAATATGAAGCAGCACAACTGTTTTTAACACTTATAATAATCAGAAATGTTTCTTGAGCATCAAATCATCATATTATACTGATTTCTGAAGGATCATGTGACACTGAAGACTGGAGTAATGATGCTGAAAATACAGCTCTGATCACGAGAATAAATTACATTTTACAATATATTCAAACAGAAAACACTTATTTGAAATCATAATAATATTTCACAATATCACTGTTTTTACTGTATTTTTGATCACATAAAACCAGCTTTGGTGAGCAGAAGAGACGTCTCTCAAAAACATAATTTATCAGTTTTTCTGAAGCATTATATATTATATTATATTCTGTAATGGTTACCTGTCCTCGATACTGAGCGACATTGAGCGCGGGGAAATCCTCTGAATATCTCACAGAGAAACTGACCATGTTCACGAGGTGAGCGCACACATGGACCACTGCAGACATAAACATGAACACACACACACACACACACCACATCAGAGACTCACACACACTAGCAATGACAGTATACGTCATGCATGTGTGTCACAGTGTGGAAGACAATTTGTCTATTCAGCGGCTCTCTTTGTGTGTTTGTGTGTGTGTGTGTGTGTGTGTGTGTGTTGTAGTTGTCATGTTAACTGAATGCCTCAGAGCTCTGTAATTAGAACAAGACCACAATGCAATGAGACAGGAAATGGGAGGGGGGTTTCAGACACAAGACAAAACCAGCTGGGAATCCCTCGGGATATTCCTGTGTTCTCTCTCTCTCTCTCTCTCTCACACACACACACACACACACACACACACACACACACACACACACACATACACTTTTAGGGAAAAATCAGGTCCATCGGAGGCGTCCAATAGACTTCTTAGGTGTGCCGAAAGGACAGCACAGACACAGTGTAATAATCACCATGGGAACATCCCAGAGTAAAACTGGGAGTTGTGTAAAATATGATATAAAATATGCCCTGTTTTGTCATCTTTTGACTCTTAATTCATTTTATAACTGTATCATACACTTCTTTTAATTCCTTTTATAACGGTTTTAATTTTCCTTGCTTTTTATTTTGTGATTATTTTAATTCCTTTCTGTGTAAATCACTTTGAATTGTCATAGTGTATGAAATGTGCTATATAAATAACTCGCCTTGCACACACACACACACACACACACACCTGTCAGCCGCTAAAACCTTCTAGTCTGCCACTGTAACATTAGACGACAGTCATTTAACCAAGTCAAACTTTCAGACAGCAACACACACACACACACACACACACCCGCACAAAAAGACGTTTACAGACTAGTGACTCAGCCTATAAAATGTGTTTTCCCTCCCCCGTGAATCTGCTGTCTGTCTGCATTGTTCTGGAGTCAGTTTTGGTCTGTTCATGGACTCTCTGGTTCATAATGTACAAAAAATTATACAATCTTTAGCAGAATAACAAGCTGCATCTGATTTCTTGGCCTGACGAACAAAAACAAAAAAAAGTTTCCAGGCAGCTACAATGACACATCTGAGGAAGAAGTCACGGGATTTGACAAAGTTTGAAGGGTCATTGTGTCAAATCTTGTTCTTCACACACTTTATAGCAAGTAAAATGTATATTTTGCAGCATAACTGTTCTGTTTGGCTTTTGCAGTTCTCATTTAAAGCAATTAAAGCATATTTTGGAGCATAAAGACTTAGTGAAATTTCACAGACAAAAAGGTCCACTGTATTTTGTCAAAAAAAACAAAAACTTTTTTAAAGTAAAAAGTATTTAAAAAGATAAGAAAAAGTATTTTTTCCATTAATTTCTCTTATAGGGATTTTTTTAAAGTCTTCATTAAAGCGTTATAAGCTACGAGGTAAATCATAACACTACAAACTTTGATTTGAAGCAAAAAAGTATTTGAAAATCGGACAAACTTACAAGACTGTGAACTTAGCTTTAGTGAGGGAAAGAGCTACAGATGCATTCATGATGCATTGCGAGCAGTATAATCAAGTTAAGAACGATAGAGAAATATAAAACTGCACGTTTACAAATGTTGAGTACATGTATAAAAACAATACTCACCTGAGAAGACGCATATAGTGACTCCACATGCCACATGAAATGTCTTACTCTTATCTAGCAGCCGACGAACACGTCTACTGGTCACCTAAGAGAAAGAGTCAACACAACCCTCATTTAGCATTTAGCATTTAGCACAGCAGCAAAATGTATTTTTTTTTGTTCACTTTTTTTTTCCAACTTTAACTTAAAGGGGTGGTATAATGCCCTTTTCACAAGATGTAAAATAAGTCTCTGATGTCCCCAGAGTGTGTATGTGAAGTTTTAGCTCAAAATACCCCACAGATATTTTTTATATAGCATGTTAATATTGTCACTTTTTGAGGGTGAGCAAAAAAGCAGCGTTTTGTGTGTGTCCCTTTAAATGCAAATGAGCTGCTGCTCCCGGCACAGGGGGCGGAGCTTCAAGAGCTTACACTCACACAGACATGCACTGAAAATTTCTAAAACTTTCAGCCTTTTATGTGCAAACCGGATTCAGATTATGTCAACTGAGTCAATGATGGAGAGACTCAAGAAGACGTGACAACATGTAGAAGCAACAGGACATTTCTGAATGGTTAGTTGATGGATTTATGTAGCTTATGTGTAGTTATCTTCTAGTCATTGATTAGCATATTCTGTCTTGATAATCTATAAATCTTGTTCCGGGGGCGGGATTTATGTACATTTTAGGGTTGGTGATGTCACTAACCCGGGAGGAATGTCCTATAGTCCCTACCAGCCGTTTGTTGTAGTCCTTAAAAAAAACAGACTACTCAAACAGCAACATTACACACTAACTAAAGTTAGAAAAGTTAAATCATAATCAGCCACCCCATTAAGCCTTTAAAAAGAGACCAGATTTGCTCCAAAGCATTCAAGATTTACCACAGTTGAAGTTGGAAATTTAATTTTCAGGTCTCGGCTCAAAAAGTGGTTAACAGGTAATAAATGGATCATAACTAATCCATAAATAAAATTTTGTACCATAAAATCTGCTAAAATATAATATTAAATAAAAAACATTATCGAACTAAAATATAGTACTTTCATTGAAACAAAATCTGTCATTTTTGACTGCCATATACACTCACCTAAAGGATTATTAGGAACACCATACTAATACTGTGTTTGACTCCCTTTCGCCTTCAGAACTGCCTTAATTCTACGTGGCATTGATTCAACAAGGTGCTGAAAGCATTCTTTAGAAATGTTGGCCCATATTGATAGGATAGCATCTTGCAGTTGATGGAGATTTGTGGGATGCACATCCAGGGCACGAAGCTCCCGTTCCACCACATCCCAAAGATGCTCTATTGGGTTGAGATCTGGTGACTGTGGGGGCCATTTTAGTACAGTGAACTCATTGTCATGTTCAAGAACCCAATTTGAAATGATTCGAGCTTTGTGACATGGTGCATTATCCTGCTGGAAGTAGCCATCAGAGGATGGGTACATGGTGGTCATAAAGGGATGGACATGGTCAGAAACAATGCTCAGGTAGGCCGTGGCATTTAAACGATGCCCAATTGGCACTAAGGGGCCTAAAGTGTGCCAAGAAAACATCCCCCACACCATTACACCACCACCACCAGCCTGCACAGTGGTAACAAGGCATGATGGATCCATGTTCTCATTCTGTTTACGCCAAATTCTGACTCTACCATCTGAATGTCTCAACAGAAATCGAGACTCATCAGACCAGGCAACATTTTTCCAGTCTTCAACTGTCCAATTTTGGTGAGCTCGTGCAAATTGTAGCCTCTTTTTCCTATTTGTAGTGGAGATGAGTGGTACCCGGTGGGGTCTTCTGCTGTTGTAGCCCATCCGCCTCAAGGTTGTGCGTGTTGTGGCTTCACAAATGCTTTGCTGCATACCTCGCTTGTAACGAGTGGTTATTTCAGTCAAAGTTGCTCTTCTATCAGCTTGAATCAGTCGGCCCATTCTCCTCTGACCTCTAGCATCAACAAGGCATTTTCGCCCACAGGACTGCCGCATACTGGATGTTTTTCCCTTTTCACACCATTCTTTGTAAACCCTAGAAATGGTTGTGCGTGAAAATCCCAGTAACTGAGCAGATTGTGAAATACTCAGACCGGCCCGTCTGGCACCAACAACCATGCCACGCTCAAAATTGCTTAAATCACCTTTCTTTCCCATTCTGACATTCAGTTTGGAGTTCAGGAGATTGTCTTGACCAGGACCACACCCCTAAATGCATTGAAGCAACTCCCATGTGATTGGTTGATTAGATAACAGGTGTTCCTAATAATCCTTTAGGTGAGTGTATGTATGCTTTTATACAATAATTTAAATTGCCGAATTAATGCTATGAAATGAATGTTTTGAATATGAAATTATAAATACAGAAAATGATTTAAAGCTGCTCAGATGCTGTAATCATTCACACAGAACCAACGCCGCATCGGAGTGGCTATTTTAGTGCAGGTTTTGTATGATTTTATTGTATCTTTATTCAGGATTTAAAGCCAGCACAGAGCAGCCTTAACTCGACTGCGTAAAGATGCTTTTTAAAGTGGCGATGTGATGAAAGAAGTG